>NW_026880301.1:0-30625 GCF_032173495.1 Musca vetustissima
GATGTTTTTTTTTTTACGTTCAGACGTGATTGCTGTAAAGATGAAAGGATGTTCAATGTTACGCTGTTTTGTAGATATGCAATTGACGCTATGATATTCTCTTCGACTAGATGCTATCATCATTTACAGTTTTATAAAAAAATTGTCATGATTAACTCAGTCATGACTAACTTAACCTATATGAAGCGAATAAAATATACGATTGATTTTACACATCGTGTTATATTTACCAAAAAGTGAGCAACATTTGAAATTTGCTGCATGTCATAAAAAGATAATTGAGTATCCAAATTGATAAAAAGCTTAAAATCGTTATATTTCTACAGTATTACACTATACAACAAAATGGAGCTTATGATCTGGTGGGTGGAAAATTCCTTATGTAGACGAAAGCCATTGGCCTTTTACATTGTGAACCCAGAACCACAGGTACATTTTTTGAGCTATGACATGATGGATTTGCTGGTAACTCTAAACTTCCTAAAGAATGTAATGACACAATGTTATACACTCAGTTTTGCTAGTGTTTTGTTTATATTTTGGTAGGTTTAATATTAATGCACTAATTTAACAATTAATAACAAGAAACACCTTACAAACAAGAAATAATTTTCTTGTTATTCTGCTATTGAAATGTGTACAACTACTAAAACAAGTACACAAGGAATAATGTTACAACCACAATTACAACACTTTATGTACATATATAAATCCATTTGATTTATTACGCTTTTATGTGTCACAAAGTGAATTGTTTCTTTTTTTGTCGTCTTTTAGAAAAGTATTTGTGCTTACAATATAAAGAACATTTTTGTTGTTAGACAAATTAACATTTTGACAGTAAACATATATATATACACACACACTTAAATGAAAAAAAACCGCAATCATCCATCACCAAACATTATGTTGCACTCGAAAGGCTTCATATAACGTTACCCACATTGACATAGACTTTAAGGATTTGTACATCTTCAAAGCCAAAGACCTTGACCGCAAATTCTATACAAGAACATACATGCAAACAAGAGAGAGTTATTGTTTTGCTCAATCAAAAAAAAAACAGTAAGTCAAAAAACGACTTTGGGTACACACAAGAGATGATCATACGTACAATGTCCTGTCGATATAACAGACATAGCATTTTTAGGGTGCAATCGATTTGGAATCGCACTAAATTAGATATATGATCTACATAGATATATGTACCAAATTAGGTCAACCCATAAACTTTTCATTCTGAAATAATGTCAATCGAGCATATTTGGTGTACCATTTCTATGCAATCGAGCAAAACTATGTATGAAAGTGATATGTAAATATGTACCAATCAAAAAATTTTATCTGAATAGAAAAAAACTGCACCATTTACACAAAATTGTACAAAATCATGTATGACAATTATATCTAAACCAGATTACACATCAACAAAATTCACTTTAATATGCCATGCGAAATTTCGTCTATATCGGACAAATCTTGGGAGTTTGGAGTAGTGTTCTACCCAATAGAAACTGAACTACCAAATTTCAGCGAATTAAGTTGAAAAACGCGCCAAAATACCGAAAATTGGGCGTATATTTATATGGGTTTATATGAGTATATATAAACGTGGACCGATATTGACCATCTTCGAACTCGATTTACCCGCAGACAATATTTGGCGATCTATCTAAATTCGTTTAATGATTACAACAGACATATGGAAATTGCTAAGCCATCATAAAACTTTACGCTGATCAAGTATATATGTATATACTTTAGCATCCTAAAAAGTGAAGCAATATTGATTATTTTATTTGGAAGATTTTCTGGGCAGTGAGCACCCAAAATAGCAAACTGCAGCTTCAAAATACAAAATATTTATTTTTCTTCCAGTAAATAAATCCTTTGTTAAGTTAACTCCGAATCCAAATTGACTAATCGTAATAATTTTTACTTACCTTAATCATTTTTGAATTGGACCAATCCTTTTGGCCCATTACTCTACACTTAAAATTATCTGAAGGTTACATTCTAGGTGACATTCAGAAAATACTGTAATTTACAGGGAAAATTTAATTATGTAGAGTTATTAACCCTTTGTGGCCCAATGTTGCCCACAGGCAACAAAATGTTTTAGAGCTTATATTTCATATGTAGCTAGTAGATATATATTCTTTGTATTTCATACGTCAAGACCTGATTATCGACAACACATATCAAAAGAAAAATAAAAAAATAATGAAATTTTTGGTAAAGTTATGAGCTTTTCAATGTAGAGAAGAGGGCAAAAATGTGTACAGTACTAATTTGTGTTTACAGTCCAAATTATTTAAATCGCTTCGCATTCGAAATGTATAAATTCTGTCATCAGAATTATTTTTGATGCTTGTAAAAATGAATATATAGAATAATTTAAAATGATTTTTTGTCGATTTTTCATTTGGTTTTCTTGATATTGGGCTTTCATTTTTCAGAAAGAATGTACTGTATCTACCGAATGCAAGGATGTAGCGATCTCAAATTTTGTCCATATCCTATCTAGGATAGATGCATTAAATCTGTGAACAGAAAATTGTTTTATGATTACGGAAAAACATTCTGGGCTCAAAGGGTTAATATATGTATTCTTCAATTAATTGCATTGCCAAATATATTTTTATCGTTCGTTAGACAACTGGCAGAAATGCTAATTTCATTAGTAAAAAAGAACAAACAAGTGAAAAATCATTAAGTTCGGCCGGGCCCTCCACCATAGATATACTGACAGGTACTTGAAATGAAAATATGGCTAATGACGATGTATGATACATCGAAATATTGGTTCTAGACCCCATGTTTCTTTGGACCAAATCCGTTTCAGAAAATTTAGATTTCATCCAAACTTGGCCCATCTTTTTATTTCTTCGTAACTTAATTCAAATTCGAAGATTGGGAATATCGGTCCTCCTTCTGGAACCTCCACACAGGGGCTAGGTCTAAATGCGGCTAGAGTTCATTATCGAACCTAACGTTTTAATTTTTTAACACTAGATTGCCGAAGGCGGTCATTTTGACTGTTTTTCAATTTCAAGTACAAAAACAATTGTGTATATTTTGACACAGCTTTTTAAAATTTGGTGACTTTTTGTACCACATAGAACTACGTTTATTAATCATAGTAGCTGCTTTTATATTTCCAGTCGATTTCACTCTTAGAGTAAACACTTACTTATTCAAACATTTTGTCCGCGCTCTTATTTTTCAAAAAGGGAACAAGACAGGAAAGGAAGGAAACAAATAATTACAATAATGTAAAAAACATTAACAAATAAGTTTTAAAAATTGTCTTTACACAATACAAATTCTTTCAAAGATTTCTTACCATATACAACTACAAAATACCAAACTGCAGCAAATTCGGTTGAAAAACGCTCTCAAGAACCCCAAAATACCGAAAATTGGGGATACACTTATATGGGGGCTATCCAAAAAAAATGACCTATATTTATAATTTTTTGTGGAGAGATTTGGTACCTATTAGGAACTCAAAATACTAAATTATGGCTAATTCGGCGGAAAATACGATCAAAATCCCCAAAATACTGAAAATTAGGAGGTACCAGAAAAAGTGGACCTATATTTGTAGTTTTTTTGTGCAGACAGGAAGGAAAGTTCTGTAATAGCAGAACACTCTCCCTTCATTTGTGTGGGAAATTAAAACCACAGAGTACATGAACAAATTATGGGTATTTGTTACTTTTTTTGTTGCTGTTTCTAGAAAATTTTAGTTCTTCTTATTACCGACCGTTAACACAAAACTTTTTTGTTCCACATGAATTGAAGTAAAACTGAACTAGTTTTGATTTATACAAAAATAATATTTCGAGATGCTTTAGAGAAAAAGGGACAATTTATTACAATAGTTATTTTCGTAAGGAACTATTGAAATATCTCGCCCAATATCACAAATTACTAATGGGTTTGTAAATTACGACAAAAATATAATTGGATGAAATACTCGAATGAAATGAATGCGGTTGCATCATTTAAATGTCAGTCCGGTTATTAATACTCCCATTTATATTAGCAGAAGAACATCATATGGGTAATGTTGCAGAAACGTATATATCTGATGGCTATATGAAATTGAGTCCTAATTTAAAAACCTATATCACATACGTATATCTGTGCTTAACTCAGTACGCTGCAGCGCACTGTGCAAAATTGAATCTCAATCGTTTAAAAATTCTGACTAGGGTGAACAATACTGATTTTCTCTAATTTCAATAGTTCGTCTTGGGTCAAATAAATGGGATGTGCCAAATATCCTCTATGCCTATTATCAAAAGTAACCATGGGCCTATCTCGTTTATTTTTGCAAGCTACAAACATATGCACAAATACATGATACCCTGTGCCACAGTGAAAAGTATAATTAGCGTTCAGCCACATTTTCCACATTATCCAAAATCATTCCCTTCAGTACAGATTAGTTCCAACTACAGTTGAATATGAATTTTTTTTCAATTCATAAATATAAGGACAAACCTTACCCATAAGCTCGATTTTGAGTGTTTTCTTTTTAATTTTACTTCTAGCTTTAATACGCATACAGGATTTTCTAAAAATCGATTATAAGATTATTGTAGTCGCGAATCTGCGTAATTTGATATGTATTTTGTGTATGTAGTATGCACAGCTTCAGAGTAATACTCATCCGATGGTGAACATTTTGTGCGATCAAATTTCTAAAAAACCTATTTTTCGGGCCAAATTTTTAGGTCTGTCAACTGAATGATATTGGTAACCGCGATAAGGTTTTTTACGTTTCGGATGAACGTCGGAACTGGCCTTCCAAAAACACGAAATTTGGCAAAAAATGTTTTTGAAAATATCGCGGATTTATTTGCGTTTTCTGTGGATCATTTCCGCTTCAATAAATGACTTCATACGGATTTTGATATGTTAAAAAATTGGCAATGTTACAAATATATATGTTAGGGTGGGCTTTGAAGATGTGAATTCCTCAATCCAAAATATTATGTCATCCTTCCTCCTCACGATTTTCAGTAATACAGAGTGATTTGAAAGGAAATTGCAATATTAGACTTCAAAAGCTATTTCAGTTATCCGATATTTTCAGTTATGCGAAGTTTCACTTATGCGGGGTATATTGTGGGAGATTCAGCTAAAGTGTATTGGTGCAGAAAATCAATTTCACTTATCCGATATTTTTTAGTAAAGCGGAGTCGACTGTACGCTGGGTTTGTTGTCATGGTCGGTTTTTGGGCTGGCATAGCAGATATCATGGTTATTTTCAAACATAAACCACAACAGATTTACATACATTCATATATACATTTACATTGATAATTTAAACCTGTTGATTCCAATCCTAGATATTTTTAACATGTCCAATACAAACAAACATTGTTATTAAATATGTTACTCAAATCTGTTAAATTTTACGGCAACCATATATTGTATATACTTCATACATGCATATGTATGTCCAGCCATTAGCCTATTCAAATTTAATATACATATGTTATTGCCACACACTGAGAAATATATATGTTGAGTCACTAACCTATCCCAATGAGACATATATTTTGGCAGAGGAGTGCTTAAGGAAGGACTGTATTTGGAGAAAAATAAAAGTCTATGAGAGTAAATTATGGAAAGACATTAGGAGAGAGACATAGTTTAATAAAACAAGTTCCACAATAAAATAATTTACATTGCCAACCATTTATAACATAATTCTCTGTTTGGGAGAGCAGGTGATAAATAGTTTACAGACTAAATATTAGTTTGTCTGTTAACATTGCAGCGAATGTAATATCATTTCGATAGACAAAATAAATCAACCAATATTAGGTTGATTTAAAGAAAATAACAATTATTCGTTATTTTTATCCACACGGCATTATAAATAAGAACAAAAGTCGGCCGGGCCAAAATTTTTATGCTTCGAAAAAATTCTACAGAATATGATATCTGCTTCCAATAACTTTTATTTTATGTTCGAACATTGATTCTTGTTGCATCATTTTCTTGCTCCCAACAGATAAGTGACCTGCTAAATTGAGTTCATTGTTCAATAACAAAAATCCGGCGTCGATATGCTTTTTGTTTGAACATTGTTGTTTGGATTTATAAGTGCATATAAGTAATAACACACACACTTGTAATATGTATCTCGCAATACACTTGAATAGTATTGCATGTCCTGTTTGTACATATTGTGTACCCCGTTTTAATATGCTGATTGAGCAGAATTCATAAATTGAAGCTGTTCTATTATTGGTAGCAGAAAAAATTGTTTGTTTTAAGTTTCTTGGCAAGTGATTCTCTTTGATTCCGCAAATAATAACGGTTTTTTGGCATCACTATTTCGTAAGTAATATTTCGAATAAAAATGTTAAATGGACATAAAAATGGATGCACATTATTATTGTACTGGCTAGCCAAGTATGGAAATAATTTATTGTTCTTATTTCCAATGAATGTTATGAAGTAGTCTATTGTAGGCGTTTTCTAGAAAAAGGTTAAATATTGAAATTATACAAATATGGCTGTTTTGCGAAATTGATTTTTTTTTTTGGAAAATGTTGTTGAAATCGGTTCAGATGTATAGTTTCGTCCGGATTTCAGTAAGTGGTGCACAATTTACATGCGTGATTGGCACAAAATTTTGAACAAAGCCTACTGTGTGCAAAGTTTTGTTGAAATCGGTTTAGATTTAGATATAGCTCCATATATAGTTCGTAAGGTTTTCAGTATATGGCGCACCAAAGATTGACACGAAATTTTGCAAAATGTATCAAATGAACCCTAGAATGACTTTGTTTTTTCTTTGTGCCAGTATAAAGCGACGACAAAAGAGCTTCTCAACTATAATCGCGTTTTCCTCACAACAGTGTTTTTACAAATGGCGGTCACGATAACTCAAAAATTAACCAGTAAAGAATGTTTAAAGTCGGACGGGGCCGACTATATGATACCATGTAGACAAGTCATCTTTTGAGGACCTTTGAAATGAAATCAGACGAAATTAAACGTGTGATCTCTATAGATATTTAAACCTATTTAAAAACCCCCTATACAAACCATTCCGAAATCTATGAAAAATGCCTAGAGATGGGATGTGGGTAAATACCCAAAGGATAAATACCCATTAACTATAAACAATCGGTTCTTGTCCGCCTTCAACCAATGCAGTTTTCGCAGTACAGTAATAATTATAGACTCCCTAACCAAAATTCTAAATAAACCAATGAGCGGAGCATTATAGTCGGACGGAGCCGACCATACGATACCCTACACAACTACCACGAACCTTAATTTCCTGTGGATTTTTATTCCGAACATGGGCAATATTTCGTGATTGTTGCACTCTTTAGCCCGAGTAGAGGTCAGAAGCACCTCTTCCATACACTGACATATTTTCCGAATATTACTAATAATCAGTACAGTCCTTCTAATTACTTGTCCAGATACCATTCGGTTTATAATTGTGGCCTATAGATCCACTTCATCTCAAAATTATTATCCGATCATCACCGAAAATTATAGGCGTTGTCATTGACCATAACTGGTACTTCATGGAACATTTCAAAGCTATCAACGATATATTTTCGCCCTCCAGTGTGGTAATGGGTAACTAAATAATATCTGAACACATAAGCACCTGTAAATATTTACGTGTAACACACACATCCCAATACATACGACAATATAATAAGTATCAATTTAAAGGTCAACCACTCCTCTTGGACATACTATCAACTTCTCGATTCTATGTCCTTCAGGGCTAAATATACAAGCCATAGAATACAATTTTTGTCAATTTTCATACAAAAGTCAGGGTCCATTTGACCCGCTAAATATTGATCGATCTTTATGAAAATAGGCATGATTATTCTTTGGCCCGATCCCCTTCTCCATGTAAAAATTCGCGAAGTTTGGGCCATAATTGCGGCCTCCGGAGCGACCAGAAAAACCGACAAAAATTAAGTATTTCCATTTCATCCCCTAAATATTAACCGATCTTTACCAAAAAATAGGGGTCTTCATTGGGCCAAACCCATTCTACATGCAAAATTTCGTGAAGATTGGTCCATAACTGTGGCATGTATCATGTTTACAAATTATAATGGGCAGATGGACGGACGGACACACATGTCTAGATCGATTCAGCTAGTAAAGATGTCACGATCGGTATACTTAAAGGTAGGTCTAGGACCAATATTTCGCGGCGTTACAAACATTTGGGGCTGCACAAAGCTATAATACCCTGACAACATAGTTGTGTAGGGTATAAAAATGGACCAAGGATGCTAAGAATTGAAAATAATAGGAAATTGAAACCCCAAAATAACAATAAAAAACTGAAATTTTGATGGCTGTTTATTTTTAAGCATAATCTCTTTAATTTCTCAGATAGTGAGAGAAATAACTTCGAGACCCTCGCATATTTTGTTGTGGACCCCTGTTATCATCACTCCGAATCTATAGTGTCAATCCTTTATAAGAAAACGTCTAATATTTATTTTAACAATTAATTTATAATTCAGTTCAATTTTATTCAAGACATATTTTATATAGTAGCCTACAAAATTATAATCTATATTCATGCAAAACTAGATATTTTTAATAATTTGAAAAATATGAAAATCAAAATAGATATGCATTTTTCTTTGCCTTTAAGGGTTAATAATTTATATTGATGTACAAAAGACAATATAACATCACATAAGAGAGTCTATTATATGTCATTTAATTTATGAGATCAGTGGCAAACATAATAAAACTCAAAATCACGAGAACTTTAACTATCTTCAAAAGAAGAGTGGATGTCACTCTTAACAATAGGTATAAATAGAATAACACTCACTTACCATGCAATCCGTACTGATGAAGGCCTTCGGAGTATACTGACTGCTGGATTAGTTTCTGAGATGACTTAAGTAGGATGATATAATAGGTCTCTAAATGTGTGATGAAATTATACCATGATATCATAATAATAATTATTAATATGAGATAACATTTTTAATATATGAAACATGGAATGCAAATATACATTATAATAATTATATGGAAAAAACTGTTTTTAATGAAGGAATTAAAATTCTGGTGAAATAAATAAATTACTATCACAAAATATATATAATTATTTGTATTCCATGTTCACTTGTAAATATATAGATTTACTTAATAAATTTAGGTTACGCTAATTATGTAGGGTTACAACCTATATGTGGTATGATGTCTCCATTTGGGGTTTTTAAGGCTAGTTTATTATCCGATTAGAATCTTTAAATTTGATATAAGGTGTTGCTTTTTCAATAAGAATCGGAGCTTATTCTGACCAAAGATGATGTCCACTTGATGATGTTTATAAATAATGTTTATGATGACATTGTTAATAAGCCTAAAAAATACATTCAGGAATTATGTAACCTTCGCTGTAGGTTAAGTGTTATGCCGAATAGTATAGATTATGGCTTTTAGAGGTATGTCATATATCCAAGTATGACGAGGTAATGGTTGTGCAGTTTATTAAAGATGAAAACTTTGCTCCGGAAGATATTATATTAGGACGAACGACTACCCTGTGGGTAGTTGGACCCCCTCACAGAAGTTTTTTTCCACGGATTTTTCCCAAGGTTTGACCAAAAAGATCTAATTGCAAAACTGGTGGCTCCAAATTATCAAGATTTTCATTTAAATGGGTATGATACGGGGTGATGTGACCACCACGTGGTTCCTAAATTCCCCGAACAATTTGGGTTTAGGCACTTTTCAGTAAAAATGATTTCCCTAAAGAATCGATTTCCCTAGGGAATGCAAATCTAGGTCAATCTTTGGTACACCAATTACCTTAAATCGGACGAAAATATGTATGGAAGATATTTCTAAATCTGAACCGATTTTCAGGAAACTTAGCACACGTCATTCTAAACATAATTCGATACGCTATGCCAAATTTTGTGCAAATCGAAATATACATATATATAAGGACATTGTAGACCATTTACATTAAATCGGACGAAAATATATATGGGAGCTGTATCTAAATCTGAAACGATTTTCACCAATTTCAATAGATTTCATCCTTGGGCCTAATAAATGAGCTGTGCCAAATTTCATCCAATCAGATTTAGATTTCATCATCAGGGTATTTCATACAAATACCCTATAAAAAGGTCAGCTACAACTACATACATATTGTGAAACACGATGGGTTGAGCATTTAACGTGTGTATAGAAGAGATATAAAATCGTTGGAAAAAATAGGGGAAATAATATGATTTATTTATAAGAAGTAGAGATGGGCAGTGGGTAAATACCCAAAGGGTAAATACCCGGTAAATTAGGTAAATACCCATTTGTGGGTATTTACTATATTGAATAGCTAATACAACATCTTACACACTATTTCCGAGTTTCTGTTGTTCAATCGATGTAGAATGGATAGATCTACGATACTCTAAAGACGTATCGACCAAAATTTGCATACATGTTTTTAATGTCAAAGCAAATATAGAAACCCAAAATGGGGTCCCTGGGTCCAAGTTTTGATATAGCCCCCCTATAACCGTATCTCCCGATTTAAGGTATTTTTTGTCTATTAGACAAATTAGCTGTAATTTGGCACAGAGTGTTCTTTTTGGGTACCACATGTCCATGCAAAAATGTATGTATGTAGGTCCAAGTTTTACTGGTAGCCCCCATACAAAGGTACCCCTATTTTGAGTATTTCCCCAAAAATTGGGTATAAACTCATTAACTGCCGAACCACTTGACATAAGCGTCCAAAATTTCGCATACATGTTTCTAATGTCAAAGCAAATATAGAAATCCAAAATTGTCCCTGGGTCCAAGTTTTGGTATTGCCCCCATATAACCGTATCTCCCGATTTAAGGAAGACTTTATTTTTTTTACATTATTCGATAGGAATATGCTTCAAATAAGTTCAAATCTTCATACTCGTATATTTATAATTTCGTTTAATTCATGTAAATGAACGAAAGTAAAAGATATATGTTTTTTAATTGGTCGGTAAACATGACTCTAATGGAAGCAATTT
Organism: Musca vetustissima; assembly: GCF_032173495.1. Classification (NCBI taxonomy): domain Eukaryota; kingdom Metazoa; phylum Arthropoda; class Insecta; order Diptera; family Muscidae; genus Musca; species Musca vetustissima. Next base: position 11,064 of record NW_026880301.1, read on the forward strand.
AATCAATCATACCCCTTTCGATCTTACCCCTAAATAAGTAACTTAAATAAATTTTCATTGACGATGTTTATCTCTCAATAAACACCTCATTATTTATTAAAACATCCTGAAATCCCAATGTAGCCGCATTCGAATTGCAGACATCTTATCAGACATAGGTGTCTGTTAGACGATTTTGTAAAGGTTCATGTCATTTGCTTCTTTGTGTATAAGTATGTGTCAATGGTCATAAATCACACACTTCTTTAGAAGATTTTTTTGAGGGTGTCGCACAAACTGTTTTACTTTGGGATTGTTTTTATTATCATCTTTAGTCTGGTAGCGTTAAATTAGTGTACCTTTTTCTGAGTTATGACAAGCATTCATGTGTGGAGATTAGAAAAATACAAGTGTAAATCGTAGATGAGGTACATAAGGTATGTCACATGCCGTATGTGCAAGGGGAATTTCGCTCATACCAATGTTGTGAATATATGTATGGTGTGTGCTACACAGAATTGTATTGCTATATTTATATGATAACAGCTATTGAAGGCAATTTTCTCTCTTTGAAAGTCAATGAAACAGTGTGGCATATTTACTTGTCGCGAACATAAAGTCCCTCAGGCCTATGACTGTCGTTTGAATGGTTTAAATGACAAAATTCGTTAAATTGATAAAGCATTTATGCATTTTATAATTATTTCTGCGTTGTAAATCAATTTAAAGATGTTGGACATATTTATCATTTATTCGAAAATTAATTGGTTTGTTTTGAATAGTATAACGTAAATTTTGTCATACAGAAACTCTGATAATAAATTTCATATTTTATCCTATTTAATCCTATAAGCCTTGATTAAATAGGATAAAATATGAAATTTATTATCAGAGTTTCTGTATGACAAAATTTACGTTATACTTACGCTTAAAAATTATACTTTTAGTCATTATGTTGACAATTTTCAATGTTTCCAATAATGGCAATCTTGAATCTGCATATTGAAATATGTTGATGATCGGTGTAATAAGTTTCGGTAACATTGTATTCAATGACCCATTATAAATTTAATGATCTGATATCCCATTAATCGTTATTAACTGCATGGTGCGTATAATTTACTAGTTGATTGGGGCAATACTCATACGCCACATTAGCTAGAGATGGGCAGTGGATAAATACCCATAGGGTAAATATCGGGAAAATTGGGTAAATATCCATTTGTGGGTAATTATTTGTGTATTTCCTATATTGAATCCCTAATACAGAATCTTACAGCCAATTTTTCTGTATTCAGATTGATTTAAAATCGATAGCTTTGCAATACGTGGATAAATACTTGGGTAAATACCCGAGTATTTACCCAAAAATTGGGTATAATCCCATTAACTGGCGAACCACATGACATAAGCTGCCAAAATTTGGCTCAAATGGTTTTAATGTCGAAACAAAAATTGGTATGGGAAATGGGGTCCCTGGGTCCGAGTTTTGATATAGCCCCCATATAACCGCACCTCCCGATTTTAGAAAATTTTTGTCTACTACCCACATGTAAGAGTCAAATTGGCTTTAATTTGGCACAGAGAATTCTATATGGGCACCAACTAAATATGCAAAAATGTATCGACGTAGGTCCAAGTTTTCTGGTAGACCCCATACAAAGGTACCCCTATTTTGAATATTTACCCCAAAAACTGTGGGTATAAACTAATTAACTGGCGAACCACTCACATGTTCTGTAATGTACTTCTTAGGCAGACACAAGAGTGACTGCTGGTAAGACGTTTCTACCTGTGTAATGTCATAGAGAGGACTGCGGGAACCATTAGACAGCAAACATCAGTCGGGTGGGGGTTCTCGTCCTTCCCCTCAGAACTAGTCTTATTGTGAGAAAATATTTTTTTGTAGACTCCATGGTATATGGGCAATATTGCCAATTATTTAATATTCCATTTTCAAAAAATCAGCTTTTTTGCTTTTGTGGCACATCAATGATTTTTGGTACACATATAGAGAAAAGTGTTCTGACTCCGAAACCGTTGGGGATCAAATTTTTGATTGATGCGCGCAAATGATATCGAGGTTTCAATTTTGGGCATAGAAAAAAATCTTAAAATTACGCCGTTTATTATATTGACCAAAAACGTTTATATATATCTTCCTCCGTAAAATAAGAATATGAATATATTATAATAATCGCGATAAAGTTGCACATCTTCGCGAATATAGGAGATTACATCAACAGGAGATTACATCAACAGCGACAACAAAACAAGATATTGACGAAAAATATTTGTTTTTGGTTTGAAAAAATAATGTCATCATATTTATTTTTATACCCTACACAACTATGTTGTCAGGGTATTATAGCTTTGTGCAGCCCCAAGAGTTTGTAACACCGCGAAATATTGGTCCTAGACCCACCTTTAAGTATACCGATCGTCATATCTCGACTAGCTGAGTAGATCGAGACATGTGTGTCCGTCCGTCCGTCCGTCTGTCTATTATAATTTGTAAACACGATACAGGCCACAGTTATGGACCAATCTTCACGAAATTTTGCATGTAGGATGGGTTCTGCCCAATGAAGACCGCTATTGTTTTTGGTAAAGATCGGTTAATATTAAGGGGATGAAATGGATCAAATACTTAATTTTTGTAGGTTTTCCTGGACGCTCCAGAGGCCGCAATTATGGCCCAAACATCGCGAATTTTTAGGGGGTCAAATGGACCCTGACTTTTGTGTGAAAAATGACAAATTTTGTATTCTATGTCGTATATATTTACTCCTGAAGGACATAGACCCAGGAAGTTGATAGTATATTTAAGAGAAGTGGTTCACCTTTAAATTGATACCAATTATATGTTCGTATGTACTCGGATGTGGGAGTTACAAGTAAATATTTTTAGGACCTTACGTATTCATATATTATTTAGTTACATATTACCACAATAGAGGGGGGAAATATAGCGCTCATCGCTTTAAAATTTTCCTTGAGGATCCAGGTATGGTCAAGGACAACGCCTTTAATTTTCTGTGATGATCAGAATAAAATTTTGGGATGAAGGGGACCGAAAACTATTTTTATACCCTACACAACTATGTTGTCAGGGTATTATAGCTTTGTGCAGCCCCAAAAGTTTGTAACGCCGCGAAATATTGGTCCTAGACCCACCTTTAAGTATACCGATCGTCATATCTCGACTAGCTGAGTCGATCTAAACATGTGTGTCCGTCCGTCCGTCCGTCCGTCTGTCCATTATAATTTGTAAACACGATACAGGCCACAGTTATGGACCAATCTTCACGAAATTTTGCATGTAGGATGGCTTCTGGCCAATGAAGACCCCTATTGTTTTTGGGAAAGATCGGTTAATATTTAGGGGATGAAATGGACCAAATACTAAATTTTTGTCGGTTTTTCTGGTCGCTCCAGAGGCCGCAATAATAGCTCGAACATCTTGAAATTTTGCATGGGGAAGGGGATCGGGCCAAAGAATAAGCATGCATGTTTTGATAAAGATCGGTCAATATTTAGCGGGTCAAATGGACCCTGACTTTTGTGTGAAAAATGACAATATTTGTATTCTATAGCGTATATATTTGTTCCTGAAGGACATAGACCCGAGAAGTTGATTTTATATCCAAGAGGAGTGGTTGACCTTTAAATTAATACCAATTGTATTGTTGTATGTGCTCGGATGTGGGAGTTACACCCAAATATTTACAGGTATCTCCGTATACGTATATTATTTAGTAACCCATTACCATACTGGAGGGCGGAAATATAGCGCTGATCGCTTTGAAATGTTCCATGAGCTTCCAGTTATGGTCAAGGACAACGCCTATAATTTTCGGTGATGATCGGATAATAATTTTGGAATGAAGTGGACCGAAAACTCAATTTTTATACCCTACACAACTATGTTGTCAGGGTATTATAGCTTTGTGCAGCCCCCAAATGTTTGTAACGCCGCGAAATATTGGTCCTAGACCCACCTTTAAGTATACCGATCGTCATATCTCGACTAGCTGAGTCGATCTAGACATGTGTGTCCGTCCGTCCGTCCGTCTGTCCATTATAATTTGTAAACACGATACAGGCCACAGTTATGGACCAATCTTCACGAAATTTTGCATGTAGGATGGGTTCTGGCCAATGAAGACCCCTATTGTTTTTGGTAAAGATCGGTTAATATTTAGGGGATGAAATGGACCAAATACTAAATTTTTGTCGGTTTTTCGCTCCAGAGGCCGCAATTATGGCCCAAACACCGCGAAATTTTGCATGGAGAAGGGGATCGGGCCAGAGAATAAGCATGCATGTTTTGATAAAGATCGGTCAATATTTAGCGGGTCAAATGGACCCTGACTTTTGTGTGAAAAATGACAAAATTTGTATTCTATGGCATATATATTTACTCCTGGAGGATGTAGACCCCAGGAGTTGATAGCATATCCAAGAGGAGTGGTTGGCCTTTAAATTGATACCAAATATAGTGATGTATCTACTCAGATGTAGGAGTTACAGTCAAATATTTACAGGTGCTTACGTATTCAGATATTATTTAGTAACCCATTACCACATTAGAGGGAGAAATATCGCGCTGATGGCTTTGAAATTTTTCATGAAGTTCCAGTTATAGTCAAGAACAACGCCTACAATTTTCGGTGATGATCAGGATACAATTTTGGGATGAAATGGAGGGAAAACATAATTTTTTGTGTGTTTTCGAGTAGAGTATAATCCGAAAATCACAACACAACTCACCGTGAAGGTAATCTGGACAAGTAATTAGAAGGACTGTACTGAATATTCGAAAAAAGTAAGAAAGAGGTGTTGTTGACCTCTAATCGGACAACAGGGGGCAAATATCACGAAATACTACTCAGACTCAGAATAAACATCCTCAGAAAGTTAGAGTTCGTGGTAGTTGTGTAGGGTATCGTATGGTCGGCCCCGTCCGACTATACTGCTCCGCTCACTGGTTTTTTTTTTGTATTTCTTCGAGTCAATCTATAGGCCACAAGCCGAAAATCACAACACAAGAAATTTCAGAAAAAATGTTGTGGTTATTCTGCTATTTTACCCGAATTTCGCCGAAAAAGTGACATATATAAAAATAATCACTTTTTGTGTATAAGTATACACCTTGCGGATTATAGCAAGACCCTTCGGATAAATCTTGGGGTTCTATAAATAGGAATGAATCTTAAAATAAAACTATAGTATGAAATATACATTTTAAATTGCGTCTAAATCGCGTAATCCTCAAAATCATTTGATGCGCATCCGGTTTCCAGGAAATACTGAATTTTATCTTCCAATCCATGTATATTTTGTGAAATTTCATTTGACGACTAAGATGTGCCACACGTTGCATTGAAGTACCCAAAAAATCGTAAAACGCGAATAATTTCCGAAAACTCCATATGCCATTAACGCGCATCCGATTTCGGTGTGCACCCTAAAAAAATACATCGATCTATACAGATTTCAATGTGGTCCATTAAGAACCATGGATGTGCCAGCTCACACTTTTTTGAGATAAATTGGGTACATCTCTCTTTCGGCTGACGTTTTTAAAGTTCTCTTTTCGAAAAAGATCAAAATCCGTATGAGGTCATTTATTGAAACGGAAATGATCCACAGAAAACGCAATTAAATCCGCGATATTTTCAAAAACATTTTATGCCAAACTTCGTGTTTTTGGAAGGCCAGTTCCCGTTGTTCTAGTAGATGGATTTTCACGAAGAAGATTTTATATCATCCGAAACGTAAAAAACCTTATTGATCGCGGGTACACATATCATTCAGTTGACAGATCTAACAACTTGGCCCGAAAAATAGGTTTTTTAGAAATTTGGTCGCACAAAATTCGCACCTTCGGATGAGTATTACTCTGAAGCTGTGCATTAAAAAAACACTCAAAATCAACTTTGACACGAAGACCGTAAAATGAGTGGCTTAGTCACAAATCGATAGAGAACATAAAAAAACTGGTTCGCCTCAACGCGTTTTTACACATTTTTTACATTAAGGTAGACACAGCTTCCACCAAAATAAAGTTTGGAGGTCAATATCATGAACAGTTTGCAACGACAGATCAATTAACCCAAAACTATTCACTTTTTTTCATATTCTTAAGTAGTTCCCGAGTTATAAAGGGGTGAACCTCGGCTGCAGCTATGTTAAAAAATTGGCAGTATTGCCCATATGTATATCTAAAAAATCTTAATACCCTCAAGCCTATAAATATTCAACCCTTTAATTTATTATACCCTTCACCACACTGTGGTACAGGGTATTATGTCTTTGTGCATATGTTTGTAACAGGCAAAAGGAAACGAGATAGACACATGGTTCCTTTTGAGAATATGCATAGAATCACTTTCTAAGTCGATTTATGCATGTCCGTCCGTCCGTCTGTCTGTCCATGTATTTTTGTGAGCAAAGTACAGGTCGCATTTATGATCCGAATTGGATGAAATTTGGCACAGCTCATTTGTTTGGCCCAAGGACGAACCATATTGAAATCGGGAAAAATCGGTTCAGATTTAGATATAGCTCCCATATATATATATTTAACCGATTTAATGTAAACGGTCCCTATATCTTTCGATTTGCACGAAATTTGGTACAGCCTAATCATTTAGTTCTAGAATGATGTCTGCCAAGTTTCGTAAAAATCGGCCAAGATTTAGATATAGCTCTTATATATAGTTTCGTCCGATTTCATGTAAATGGTGCCCCAAAGCCCCTATATATCATTCGATTTGCACGAAATTTGGCATAACGTATTGAATTAAGCCTAGAGTGATGTCTGCCAAGTTTCGAGAATATCGGTCCAGATTTAGATATAGCTCCCATATATACTTTCGTCCGATTTCATGTAAATGGTGCCCCAAAGTCCCTATATATCATTCGATTTGCACGAAATTTGGCATAACGTATTGAATTAAGCCTAGAGTGATGTCTGCCAAGTTTCGAGAATATCGGTCCAGATTTAGATATAGCTCCCATATATAGTTTCGCCCGATTTCATGTAAATGGTGCACCAAAGTCCCTATATATCCTTCGATTTGCACGAAATTTGGCATAACGTACTGAATTGAGCCTAGAGTGATGTCTGCCAAGTTTCGAGAAAATCGGTCCTAATTTAGATATAGCTCCCATATATAGTTTCGTTCGATTTTATGTAAATGGTGCACCAAAATCCCTATATATCTTTCGATTTGCACGAAATTCGGCATAACGCACTGACTTCAGCCTAGAATGATGTCTGCCAAGTTTCGAGAAAATTGGTCTAGATTTAGATATAGCTCCCATATATAGTTTCGTCCGATTTTATGTAAATGGTGCACCAAAGACCCTATATATCCTTCGATTTGCACGAAATTTGGCATAACGTACTGAATTGAGCCTAGAGTGATGTCTGCCAAGTTTCGAGAAAATCGGTCCTAATTTAGATATAGCTCCCATATATAGTTTCGTTCGATTTTATGTAAATGGTGCACCAAAATCCCTATATATCCTTCGATTTGCACGAAATTTGGCATAACGTACTAAATTGAGCCTTAGATATAGCTCCCTTTTATTATAGATTGATTTTAAGTAATTGACGCACCGAGGAACCAATAGGAACAAAACGTTCTGAAATTAGTATAACATAATCTGTGACAAGTTTTTTTGAAATCGCTTAATATTTTGATAAAGCTTCCATATATTTTTTCGCCCGATTTCAAGTAAATTGGGCATCAAACTGCTCATGTTAGTCAGATTGACATCAAATTTTGCACAACTTACAAAATTGAGCATAGAATTACGTAGTTGCGTTTTCTAGAAGTACAGATATAGCCCAATGGATGACAACGGATATTTGTTTGAAGTCGATTTACATACTTTTGTCCCATTGTAACAAACGAATGACATGTTTATGGATAGATCTAGTCCGATTCACATTTAGATAAATATCACATATTTTATTTCATCCAATTTCATGTTAATAGTCCTGTTTAATATACCTATGGTGATGAAGGGAATCATATAGTCGGCCCCGTCCGACTTTACTACTTTCCTTACTGGTTTATTATTTTGTCTCTGTTGTTCTGATATAATGCACATCTTTATTCAACCTTACCATTGCCCTGACGGCACTGATTAATACAGGGCCCGTCAAATGTCGTGCAAATCGAAGGATATATAGGGACTTTGGTACACCAATTACATTAAATCGGACACAATATATATATGGGAACTATATCTAAATCTAAACCAATTTTCAGGAAACTTAACACACATATTTTAGACAAAATTCAGTATGCTATTCCAAATTTAGTGCAAATCGAAAGATAATAGAGACTTTTCCATTAAGTCGGACGAAAATATATATGGGAGCTTCATCTAAATTTGAACCGATTTTTCCTAATAAGTGGCCTATGCCAATTTTCATCCAATTCTGATAATAATTGCGACCTGTACTTTTTATACCCTTCACCACTCTGTGGTACAGGGTATTATGTCTTTGTGCATATGTTTGTAACAGACAAAAGGAAACGAGATAGACACATGGTTCCTTTTGAGAATATGCATAGAATCACTTTTTAAGTCGATTTAAGCATGTCCGTCCGTCCATCCGTCTGTCTGTCCATGTATTTTTGTGAGCAAAGTACAGGTCGCATTTATGATCCGAATTGGATGAAATTTGGCACAGCTCATTAGTTTGTCCCAAGGACGAACCCCATTGAAATTGGAAAAAATCGGTCTAGATTTAGATATAGCTCCCATATATAGTTTCATCCGATTTCATGTAAATGGTGCACCAAAACCCCTATATATCTTTCGATTTGCACGAAATTTGACATAACGTACTGAATTGAGCCTAGAGTGATGTCTGCCAAGTTTCGTGAAAATCGGTCCAGATTTAGATATAGCTCCCATATATAGTTTCGTCCGATTTCATGTAAATGGTGCAGCAAAGTCCCTATATATCTTTTGATTTGCCCGAAATTTGGCGTAACGTACTGAATTGTGCCTAGAGTGATGTCTGCCAAGTTTCGTGAAAACCGGTCCAGATTTAGATATAGCTCCCATATATAGTTTCATCCGATTTCATGTAAATTGTGCACCAAAGTCCCTTTATATCTTTCGATTTGCACGAAATTTGGCACAACGTACTGTATTGAGCCTAGAGTGATGTCTGCCAAGTTTCGTGAAAATCGGTCCAGATTTAGATATAGCTCCCATATATAGTTTTGTCCGATTTCATGTAAATGGTGCACCAAAGTCCCTATACATCTTTCGATTTGCACGAAATTTGGCATAACGTACTGAATTTAGGCTAGAATGATGTCTGGTATGTTTCGTGAAAATCGGTCCAGATTTAGATATAGCTCCCATATATAGTTTCGTCCGATTTCATGTAAATGGTGCACCAAAATCCCTATATATCTTTCGATTTGCACGAAATTCGGCATAACGTACTGAAATGAGCCTAGAGTAATGTCTGCCAAGTTTCGTGAAAGTCGGTCCAGATTAAGATATAGCTCCCATATATAGTTTCGTCCGATTTCATGTAAATGGTGAACCAAAGTCCCTATATATCTTTCGATTTGCACGAAATTTGACATAACGTACCGAATTGATGCTGGAATGATGTGTGCTGAGTTTCGTGAAAATCGATTCAGATCTATATATATATATATATATATTTTCGCCCGTTTAATCTAAACAATGCACCACGTTCTTATGGTGCATAGCGTTTTGAATTTAATCCAGAATGATGTGTGCCAAGTTTCGTGAAAATCGGTCAAGACTTAGATATAGTTTCCATATATATTTTCGTCCGATTTAATGTAAATGGTGCACCGCATGTATCTTTCGATTTGCACAAAATTTGGCATAGCGTTCTGAATTGATGCTGGAATGATGTGTGCTGAGTTTCGTGAAAATCGATTCATCCGATTTAATATAAATAACACTGTGCGACACGAAAATTTTTCAGGGGTTCTAATGTACCAATTCTGTTTAGTTGAAGTCCCTGGACCACGAAAATACCTTTGGTTTTTCTGGGTCACTTCGAAAATTAATTTTATAACGGTAAATATAGAGAAAAACGCGGTTTCATGGATTTTCCATTTGAAACATAAATAACTTATTTACTTTATAACGGATTTATGCTATTCTTTTTTTCTATTGAAGAGTACAATTTTTCCTTTCAAACAAGATATATATTTGGTAAATCGGTTGAGGATTGGCTGAGTTACAGCGGTTGAAATGTGAAAAAATACGCATAAAGTGACAAAATTTATTTTTCTTCGGACTGTACGATGAAATTATGATATCAAGCCATATAAGTTTTATTATATTACGGGGAAGAAAATTAAATTAGCTTTCGAAAATGATAAAAATCAAAAAAATCGGTTAAAAAATGAATGACTTATACACATTTTTGTATTGATTCTATGCATATTCTCTAAAGGAAATATGGGTCTATCTCGTTTCCCTTTGCCTGTTGCAAACATAACGGTTTGTAACAGGAAACGATACAGACCCATATTTCCTTTAGAGAATATGCATAGAATCAATACAAAAATGTGTATAAGTCATTCATTTTTTAACCGATTTTTTTGATTTTTATCATTTTCGAAAGCTAATTTAATTTTCTTCCCCGTAATATAATAAAACTTATATGGCTTGATATCATAATTTCATCGTACAGTCCGAAGAAAAATAAATTTTGTCACTTTATGCGTATTTTTTCACATTTCAACCGCTGTAACTCAGCCAATCCTCAACCGATTTACCAAATATATATCTTGTTTGAAAGGAAAATTTGTACTCTTCGATAGATAAAAAGAATAGTATAAATCCGTTATAAAGTAAATAAGTTATTTAAGTTTCAAATGGAAAATCCATGAAACCGCGTTTTTCTCTATATTTACCGTTATAAAATTAATTTTCGAAGTGACCCAGAAAAACCAAAGGTATTTTCGTGGTCCAGGGACTTCAACTAAACAGAATTGGTACAATAGAACCCCTGAAAAATTTTTTTTTGTTATTTTGTAGCACAGTGTAATGTACCAAGTTCTAATGTTGCATAGCGTTTTCAATTTAATCCAGAATGATGTATGCCAAGTTTAGTGAAAATCGATTGAGATTTAGATACAGCTCCCTTATATTACAGATTGATTTTAAGTAATTGACGCACCAATATATGGCTGATAAAAACAAAACGTACTGAAATTAGTACAACCTAACCTGTGACAAGTTTCGTTGAAATCGGTTCATATTTAAATATAGCATCCATATATAAGTAAATTGTGCATCAAACTCCTCATATGATGATATTTGTTTGAAGTCGATTTACATACTTTTGTTCTATTGTAACAAACGAAATCCATGTTTATGGATAGATCTAGGTCGTTTCACATTTAGATAAATATCACATATTTTATTTCATACAATTTCATGATAATAGTCCTTTTTAGTATACCCATAGTGATGAAGGGTATCATATAGTCGGCCCCGTCCGACTTTACTACTTTCCTTACTGGTTTTACAATATAACATGAACAGACAGACGGACGGACGGACATGCATAAATCGACTTAGAAAGTGATTCTATGCATATTCTCAAAAGGAACCATGTGTCTATATCGTCTCCTTTTGTCTGTTACAAACATATGCACAAAGACATAACACCCTGTATCATAGGGTATAAAAAAAATAAATGGCATCTGAATGAATTCCTTAAAATTGTCGCAACAATTTCCATTTTCATTCTACAACATCGCTAACAAGCAAAGTTTGCAAACCGTATCTACTTACCGTATTATTATTTAAGAAAGTTTTCAATTCTAATTGCTGTTTAACAATTATGTGGAGCTTTATGTTGACACATGAAAGTTTACAAATACTACGGCACTGTTATGCTAACTATATTTTTCGTAGTTGTATATATTACGGAGTAATGTATGGGCACCGGCGTATTGCTACCAATACTTTTAATAGCAAGAGAAATACCCTGCAATTGAAAACAAAATTGCTCTTCAAGTATAAGACATAAATTTAGCAAATCATGCAATTATTCTGGCCAGATCTACGTATGATGTTCATCCGTTAGGATAACTAATAATTCCAGTAGTGTTGGAGGTTATTTGGGATACCATTTGTGTTTTGTTTTTGCAAAATAATCAGGCTAAATCCCAGTTTGTTGTTTTTATAAAAACAACAAATGCCTTTTTGACCACGAAGTCAAGCTCTAACGAACTCCTCTTTTTGGTAGCATTTTTTGAAAAAACAAGTGAAAAGGCGTTAAGTTCTGCCGGGCCGAACTTTGGATACCCTCCACCATAGTTATACTGACAGATACATGCAATGAAAATATTGGGAACATACCATACAAAGTGGGCATATACCGATAATTGTACAAAACGATTTATGTAAACCATTATGTACACCAAATACAAACTTCAGCAATTTTTAATGGGGATTTTTCCTAAAATCTGTAAGATCCAAAAAGTGGAATGATACTGATAACGCATGGTAGAGTATAAAATCCTCAAACTACTGTAATTTAGATTACAAAGTTATATGAGGCTGTGCCAAAGGGGGGACCAATATTGATTACATAGTGTAGGAAATAGTGAATATTTGGGAACATCATTATATGAGGGCTAAGCATAATTAATGAGCGGTATATGCCAATTTTGAACACAATAATTTAATTGTTTATTTCAATTTATCTCAAGGGGTTATATGGGGGGACGTGCTCAAGAACCTCAAAATATCGAAAAGTTGACCTATATTTCTAATTTTTTGTGGAGAGATTTGAAACCTAATAAGAACTAAATTACAGTCAATTCGGTGAAAAAATCCGGTCAAAACCCCCCAAAAGCTGAAAATTTGGAGGTACCCTTATATGGGGGCTACCAGAAAAAATGGACCTATATATATAATTTTTGTGGAGAAATTGGGTACCCAATAGCAACTGAATATATTAAACGCGCTCAAGAACCTCAAAATACCGAAAATACCCTTATATGGGAGCTATGCCTAAACGTGGACCGATATATCCCATCTTCGAACTTGACCTGCCTGCAGACAAAAGACGAATTTATGCAAAATTTTGGTGATCTATCTCAATTCGTTTACACGCTAGAGTGATTACAACAGACAGACAGACGGACGGACGCTGATCAAGAATATATATACTTTATAGGGTCGAAAATGATTATTTCGATGAGTTACAAACGGAAAAACTAAATTAATCTATATATAAACCAGTGAGCGGAGCAGTATAGTCGGACGGGGCCGACCATATGATACCCTACACAACTACCACGAAAAGTACACTTTCGGCGGTTCTATATTCTGAGCCAGGGCAATATTTCGTGATATTTGCACCCTTTGTACCGATTATAGATCAACAACTCATCTTTCTATGTCTTGCATATTTTCCAAAATGTTTTTTCTTGAAGTGAGTTTTTACGCAATAAAATAAAAAATTGGTCACTTTAGGCTTTGGTTGATTTGACCCTCAGAAAATTGACCGATCATCATCTAAACAGCCGCTTTAAGTATTTTGTCAGATCCCCTTCACCTTGTAAAATATGTGATGTTCTGCATATAATAATTGCCTCTAGAGCGACTAGAAAATCTGACAAAATTAAAGTTTTCGGTTCATTGCACCCCCTGAATGAAATCTCAACTTCACCGAACATTATAAGCGGAATCCTTGACCATAATCGGTACTTCATGTACAATTTTAAAGCAATCAGCGCGACATTTCCGTCCTCTAATGGAGTAATAGTAATAATATGCACATAATCATCTTTACTTAATTACGTATAACTCCCGCATGGGAGTACATACAGCCATATAATTGGTATCAATTTGAAGGTCAACAACTCATCTTAGACAAACTATCAACATCTCGAGTATATGTCCTTCAGGAGCAAGTATATACGCCCCAGAATAAAAATTTTGTAATTTTTCACACAAAAGTCAGGGTCCATTTGACCCCCTAAATATTGGCCGATCTTTATCAAAACAGGCATGCTTATTCTTAGGCCCGATCCCCTTCTCCATGTAAAATTTCACGACGTTCGGACCATAACTGCGGCCTCTGGAGCGGCCAGAAAAACCGACAAAAATTTAGTATTTGGTCCATTTCATCCCCTAAATATTAACCGATCTTTACCAAAAACAATAGGGGTCTTCATTGGCCAGAACCCATCCTACATGCAAAATTTCGTGAAGATTGGTCCATAACTGTGGCCTGTATCGTGTTTATAAATTATAATGGACAGACGGACGGAAAATTCCGCGATGACGAGGAATTATAGCACCAACAGTAATCATACCTCTGGTCTAATATTAATTTTCTATGCATATATTTGAATATCTTAAATAAATCGGCTCATAAAATTTTTATGATACGCATATAATTACCTACAAATCTTAAGTGACCAGGAATTAACAAAATTGGTCCAATTCGATAATGTTCGACTCATCATTTTTGGTCCTTTTATGTTATTATCAGTAATGATAAAAACCACCAGTTCAGTAATTCCGCTAACGTCTGCTGTTTTTCATCTCTCCATTACCGACATACTGGAAGAAAATTTGTATAAAATGAAAAATTTTTGACATTTTATTTTTAAATTTTGTCAATTTGTGAAAAAAAATTAAATTTTGAATTTTTTAATTTGAAAAATTCAACCACCATTGAAGGAAAAGACTATGAATTCAATATAGGAGATATCCAAAAGAGAAATGCTGAATGTGGAATAAAAGTTATAAAAGTCCGAAATCTGTGGTGGCTTATCATTATAGCTGATATATTTCGAGGATCTATAGAGGAAATAACTAACTCAAATGCCACAAATCCTATCTTCGGACTTGATCCTGGTTTCTTAAGAATAACAAAACTATATCTAGGTTCGGTAAAAATATTATGATGTGATAATGTATTATTGTGAATTTTTCTTGGCAATGAAGCAGTTAAAAATACACAACTCAAACTTAGCAAGGATCATACGTCAAGTATCTAAGTGATATTAATCGGAGTGAGAAAGGGATCCCAATTATATCATGGGGAAATAGTTGATAATACAGACATAAAAAATTGCTGTAATGTAAATGAAGGATTGTAGTGGTCTTGGAACGAATAATGAAAAACATGTAAATATTGGAGAAAATATATTTGTGTATGGTACTGTTTTAACTGATTAGAAAAGTCAAGCTAAATTTGTTTTTAATATTACCACCGTTATTCAAAGATTATTTAAAAATGTATTTGTAATCTATTGAATAAAATCAAATATATTAATATATAGACCGGCTGCTACGAAATTATTACTGATACACTACGAAATACGTACAAATAGTTTTCGACGTTAACTATCAAATGTTAATAACTTTAGTAGGGGCAGCGAAGCGCCACGGGTTCAGCTAGTAATTTATAAATTAATTAATAAATGGAAGTTTTGTAATAGTTCAGGCATTACATGAACGCACCATCATATCAATTAGGATTCTACTCCTTAACCACTTCTAAATGCTTCTCTGCTTCAGTTTTGAATCTTTGTATTCTGTTGAAGGACGTACAACTTTTTCGATATACACATTTTTAATTTCGAATCATGTTAAGTGTGTAGATGTTACTGTCGGCTATTCAGAAATACTTTTTTCTGCTCAATTTATTTATGGTCTGGGATTTCATGCTACAGTAGACAAATAAAAACAGACTGACTTATTATGTGAATCAGACTGAAAAAGTGGTTTTATTTCAATAACTTTAGCTAAGAAAAGAAAAAATATAAAACTATTTAAATTTCCAATAGTCTGACAGAAACATGTTAATGTTAGGTAAAAACAGGTTATTAAGATTGTTCACCAGAATTTTTATACAAATATATTGCTTTAAACATTTTATTGAACATTAGTATAATCTCGAATATCTACCTTGTAACAGCCAAGGTTCGGACTCATGCGTTCGGCATTCCTGCAGAATTAATACGGCTATGCAGGATATCTTAAAGTGGCACAAAGTCATCAGTTAAAGTCGGAAAGGACCTATCGGAAAGATCATACGAGACGCAAAGGTAAACAGAAATGTTACTCGCCTACGCCGATGACAACGATATAATGGGTCGAACATTGCGAGCCGGTAGCAGCCACCTTTGAACAAATTGAGAAGGAGTCTGCAAAGTGGGTCTGGCAGTAACCGGCGAGAAGACCAAGCTGATGGTATCAATGTGCAAAACGTCCAGTAGACTCGGACCAACTGTGGAACTTGAGAACTACAGCTTCGAGGTAGTTAAAGATTTTATATACCTTGGTACCGCGATAAGTAAAACAAATGACATCAGTTTTGAAATTCGGAGAAGGATTGTGATGGCCAACAGATGCTACTATGGTCTATGTAAGCAGTTTAGAAACAAGGCCACCTCCCGCCAGACCAAACTCACACTTTAAAAGGTTACGTCCTGAGTCCTGATACATTCAATAACATTCATCTCAGATATTTTGAGATCAGCGCTTCCTTGCCCTCCCTTACCAATGTCATCTAGCGCTATTTTTAAAGGACCCCATAGGAAACGTCTGGTCACACACTACAACATCTTACGAAAACACTGGTAAAGATTTTAGTAATTCATGTTAGGGAAAACTTGTTTATTCAGAACATAATTTCAAAAATATGTAAGTATAATGGAAGTGACATTAAAAAAATTATGTATTCAATAATTATAATATTCTTTTTTTAAGCTATGGTATCATATAATTATAAGAATGTATTTTTTGTTATTGAAATTTTTGTCTTCTATTGTTATTTCTCACAAAATTTAACCCATTTTAAGTCCATATCAACATGGCTTTCGTAGTGGTCTTTCAACTATAACAAATCTTATAGAGTTTACTTCAATTGTAATAAAGGGATTTGTTCAGCAAAATCAAACTGATACCATTTATACAGATTTTAGTAAAGCTTTTGATAGGGTTAACCATGAACTCTTATTATATAAATTAGATAATATGGGTTTCAGTATAAACTTAGTCAAATGGATATCATCTTACTTACAAAATAGATCACAGCTAGTTTTGTTTGAAGGATGTCTCTCAAAATCGATTAACGTCCCTTCAGGTGTTCCACAAGGAAGTCACCTCGGGCCGGTTCTTTTTCTATTGTTTATAAATGATTTGCCAACTTCTGTAGTAAATTCTAAATTGTTAATGTATGCAGATGATATCAAGTTATTCATGACCCATAATTCTGAGAAACAAGCCAATTTACTCCAAAATGATTTAAATAACCTTTTTCGGTGGTGCAGATTAAATTGTATGGATTTAAATTTGAACAAATGTAAACATATGTGTTTTTCTAGAAATTCTTCATTGATGAGGCAATACAATATTAACGGTTGGGTTTTATCAACAGTTGAAACATTCGTGGATCTTGGTATTTTAATGGATCCAAAGTTAAACTTTAACAATCATGTTATTTCTATGGTAAAAAAGCATATGGTGTATTAAGTTTTATAAAACGGTGGGCCAAAGAATTATCGGATCCTTATGTAACAAAACAACTATACACGTCTCTTGTTAGACCTATATTAGAATATGGTTCTGTTGTATGGGATCCTCAATATACAATATATTCCGATAAAATCGAATCAGTGCAGAAACAATTCTTACTTTTTGCACTAAGAGGTTTACATTGGAATAGTGATTTTGTGTTGCCTTCTAACACTAGCAGGTTAAAATTAATTCGGTTACCAACATTAAAAAGTAGACGTATTATGTTGAACACTGTGATGGTACTAAAAATATTAAATGGTAATATACCCTCTGATTTCCTAATTTCATCTATTAGAATAAATGTTCCTTTTTGATCTAGTAGATATTATCACCTATTATATGTAGATTTTCATCGCACAAATTATTCTATGGGAGATCCACTCAGTAAAATTTGTATTGATTTTAATTCTGTGTACTCTAATGTAGATTTTAGAAAGAATGTTGAACTTATAAAATCTAATATAATTGTGTTTTCAAATGAGTAGTGCAACTTAATAATAAACTGGCTGTTGGAGTAGATTCTGTAGCTGATTTTCTATTCCCTTCTCACATTCCACCATAATTCGGATTATGGTGTGTACGCGATCCCTACGAAAGGGGAGGTCGCCCCTCGGTCGGCAGGGGTGGGAAAGTGAGGCGTGGGAACGTTCGATAAAAAAAGGTATATTTTTATATAAACTTATTTTTGAGTGATTATTTCATATATTTTCATTTGGAGATAAGTCATTTTTTAAAGAGAACGAGAAAGAATAATTATGAGTGAAACTCTGTTTCTACATTTCATTCAATAAAGCAAGCACGCAAAATTAGCAACAAAACAAATAATTTTGCGAGTTTGCTTACATCTCTTCATTCATACTTTAAATGTAACGACAACAAATTGATCAGAAAGGCAACAAAGAATGAATATTGATTGACAAAACTGAACCTACGATTTTACGACTGTACGCATTTGTTTTCGTTTTTGAATGCGTAACGTAGAATTGTAAATTTATAATAATGATCATTGCACTTACTCACCAGATCGTCCGACGTTCGAGAAGACCTTCATGAAGTTCGACGTTTGATGATGATTGATAATTGAAGGTAGATAATAATGATGATATTTATGTTGCGTTGGTGAGCATTTCTTCAATAATAGTAAAAGTTTTCCTTGTTGTTTTGTTTTCTGCTCCCAGATATTAGGGGTAGGAAAAATAGTGTGAATTATGGAATATGAAATTTGTATTAAAAAGATGCGTATTAGTGATTTTGAAAAAATATCTGGATTATTATATTATACATTAGAAATTCATTTTTTAATCATTTTTAAATATACTGGTTCATTCTACTAGCAAAACTTTACGGAAAGATTTGATATATATATATATATATATATATAAATTTTTTAATTACATTTAGTTTTAACTTCGTTTTCAAAATTTTTATGAAATTTAAAAAAAATACTGCAATTTCCATATAAAAAAAATCACTATATGGCAACTTTTTTTATGGTTTTACCAGCTTTAGAAGCTGGAAATTATATTTTCCTTATTACGCTACAAGACGTTTAGTTAATATATGTCTGTAAATTTTCTGAGTATTAAAGCTTATTTCTTTCTCTGTCGTAACTTCAGATTGTCAAGGTTCGTCTTGGGAACCCCTCGGCTTCCCAAGATAATTAATGCGTAGTCGTCAGAACGTTATCGAATCCACGTATTACTGATGTACTGGAATTACTGATATTTTGTTGAAATCTCTGGCCACTACAAGTAGGAGGTGTTTCAGGATTTATTGTTCTGTGGCACTTGACTTGATCTTGCAATTGTTTTATTAAAATTTATGGATTTTACGCCTTTTGACGTTTAAGAAAAATTAGGATTTTTTGAAAACTTCACTTGTTAAGTGAAGTTTTCAAGTTGATGTTGAGATATTTCAGAGAAAGGAAGTTTCAATCCATCATTGATCAATTTGTCAATTACTCTTTATCACTTTTTCCTTCTTGTTCATTGAATGTA
>NW_026880302.1:0-30608 GCF_032173495.1 Musca vetustissima
CACTGTTCGCTATCCAAAATGTATATCGACACAAAACCCAATACACGTTATTCTAGGTTCCATTCGGTACACTGTGCACCAATTCGTTCTATTGTTATTGTGTACACCATTTAGATGAAATCGGATGAAAATATATATGGAATCTATAACTAAACCTGAAGCGACTTTAATCCAATATGTAAACTGAACATACATAGGCTCCTCCATTTGCATCATTTGTATGTGACAGCTATATCTACATGTGAACCGATTTCAACAACAACATATCGAGCTAATAGAATAGGATCTATGGTGCACATTTTACATAAAATCTGAACCTATTTCAACAAAACTTCACGGATGTCAACCTGTAGTGACTTCAATACGCTATGCAAAATGTTGTCTCAATCGGACAAAAATTGACAGTATGGTGTTCCATTTATACCAAATCGAACAAAACTATATCTGGGACCTATCTTTGGGTCAAATAAATGACTTGTGCCAAAATTCATCTAAATCGGATCGTAAATGCGACCTGTACTTTGCTCACAAAAATACATGGATGGGCGGAAATGCATAAATCGACTCAGAAACTGATTCTATGCATATTCTCAAAAAGAACCATGGGTCTATCTCGTTTCGTGTTGCCTGTTACAAACATATGCTCAAAGACATAACATCCTGTACCACAGTCTGGTGAAGGGTCCAATAACATGAATTCGGTAGAAAATATATATGGGCTACAAAACGCAATTTTGCACGTTGTGCACAATTTCGTGTCAATCTGAACAGATTTCAACAAACTTACCACACGTTATATTATAGTAACTTCAGTACGTTGTGCGTTTGATGCTCCATTTACCTAAAATCGGACGAAAATATATATGTAGAAGCTATATCTAAACCGATTAACGAGACTTGCCAGAGATTAATTTGCATTAACTCCAGTTCATTGTACAAAATTGTGTGCCAATCGGACAAACATTGGGCCTTTAGTGCGCAAATTACATAAAATCTGATGAAAAAATATATATAGGAGCTACATCTAAATCTGAACCGATTTTCACGAAACCTAACACACATCATTCTAGACATAATTCAGTACGCTATGCCAAATTTTGTGCAAATTGAAAGATATATAGGGACTTTGGTACATCGTTTACATTAAATCGGCCGAATATATGTATGGGAGATATATCTAAATCTGAACCGATTTTCACAAAACATAAAACACATCGTTCTAGACTTAATTGAGTACGCAGACGGCCAAGCATAAATCGACTTAGAAAGTCATTATATGCATAATCCCAAAAGGAACAATGTGTCTATCTCGTTTCCTATTGCCTGTTACAAACATATGCACAAAGACATAATACCCTGTACCACAGTCTGGTGTAGGGTATAAATATTTAAGTGTGTCAAAGGGTCTGCATATTCTAATATGATTTAATATTACCATTAACACACAAGATAATGTAAACATAGAAGCACGTAGGGTATCATATGGTCCATCCAATTATACTAGTCTACTACTTGTATTTGTATTACAAGCTGCCATAAAAGTGCTCCCCGAAGTGGCTGTTGTATGACATTCCCGGATTTTCGAAAAAAAACTTTTAGAGAAGAAATGAGATCTAGGTCCGTATTTTGGCATAGCCTCCATGCAAAGTTTCCGCATAATTTTCGATATGTTCACAGCCCTGTTTTCCAAACGGAGTTAGGCCGAACATATTGGCATTTCAAATTGTTTATTTTTGTAATATGGTTGTGTGAAGTGATTATATATATGAACCTATTAAAATACTTATTGATAAAATCTGCCTTCAAACACTTAATTTCATATTAATAAACCACAATAAAGTTGTCCAAGATATTTTTAAACGAGAGAAAAACAAAACAACTGGCTGACCTATGGGGAAGTAAAGGGAAAACAAAATACGTATGTATTTGCGCCGTGGGCTGTATGTTAATACATCGTTGGAATATATTGCTTGGTTATTACATATTGTTGGCCCTACGAACAAATTGTCATCTTATGATGATGGCTGACTGGTTGGTTAATATGCTGGATGTTTGTGGCTTAACTTAACGACGATGTGTTAACAACAAATGCAAACACAGCAATAAAGGCAAAACGATGGCAAAGTGCCGTAAGGAAACCACAACGCCACACCTGAGGAAACTGCTGCTGTCACTGCTGAACTGAAATTAAAACATAAGCAAATGTTTTTTTTAACCTTGTTGCATTTAATTGTTACGCTTTTTCGTATCGTTTCGTTCGTTCGTTGTTTTGAGGTGAATCAAGGTTACAATAACAAGAAACATTACCAGTTCGTCGTTCGACATTTATGCGGTGATTTAAAGCAATGTAAACCAATGCAGACAAACGGACGGACAGATAAACATATATTCGATTGAATATGGAAGTGCGACTGTGCTTGTGTTTAAGGTTTTTCTCAAGGTTTTCCACATTGTTTTTTTTTTTTTGTTTTTTCATTCAGATTGAAAAATATATTTTTGTCGTATTCTTCGAAGTTCATAGCGATATGTTTGGGGCCATCTTTAAAATTATGATCGCCTGGCTGAAATAGAACAGCCATAGTTGCAAAATTTTAACTGAAATCAGTTTTTTGGTAGCAATGGAAGAAATCTTATCTAGTTTCTAAACATTGAAGTATTTTAGGTATGGATAGATAACACATATACAGACAACCTGCCACCAGCCAGAACTTCTTCAACACACCTTTCATTTGGCCAAGAAGAACACATACCTACCTCATTGTTGTAGCCACATTCTAGTTCTTGTATGTTTCTAATCAACTACCCTTTTGGCCAAGTTCTGAAAATTCACTTCGTTGTCATAACTATTTTGTAGTTGCTGGTATATCCACTTAGCCATGTTACCTTACTACCATATTTGGTAGCTTGCTTAGATTTTGTTGACTATTTACTACACGGCTTCCAGCAATGGCTAATAAGTGGATATAACATCATTATTATTTTTTCTTGGTTGGTATAAAAAATAAATTATTTTAAAAATATTATCATGTCTGCCTTTCGTTTGTTGACCATGTCAGCTTTTAAATACAATTGTCATGCAGACAGACATATATACCTTGGTGTATGAAGTTAATGCTAAACAAAAATTTTATTTATTTTATAACTGCTAAGGCCAAATAAAATAAATGGAAATATTTTTCTTGTTTCCGCGCAACGAATTTATTCCGGCAGATAAGTCAACGAAAAAACGACCGCAGTTATGTTTCCCATCTAGTTATACACTCAAGAAAAAAATACTGTTGAATACGATATCAACACATATATCTTAAATATATTTTGATTCCAATTGAATGAATTTTGGCACAGCTCATTAATTTGGCCCAAAGACGAATCCTATTAAAATAGGGGAAAATCGGTTCACATTTAGATATAGCTCCCATATATATTTTCTTCCGATTTTATGTAAAGGGAGCACCAAAATACATATATATCCTTCGATTTGTGCGAAATTTGGCATAACGTACTAGATGAAGTCTAGATTGATGTGTGTTAAGTTTCGATAAAATCGGTTCAGATTTAGATATAGCTCCCATATATATTTTCCTCCAGTTTTAGGTAGATAGTCCACCAAAGTCTCTTTATATCCTCTGATTTGCAAGAAATTTGGCATTGCGTAATTAATTGAGGCTAGAATTATGAATCTTGAGTTTCGGGAAAATCGGTTCAGATTTCGATATAGTTCGATTTTAGGTAAATGGTGCACAAAGGTCCCTATATAACTTTCGATTTGCACGAATTTTGGCATAGCGCACCAAAGTCCCTATATATCCTTCGATTTGCACAAAATGTGGCATAGCCTACTGAATTGAGTTTAGAATGATGTGTGGTAATTTTCGGTTCAGATTTAGATATAGCTCCCATATATATTTTAGTCTGATTTTATGTAAATAGTGTACTACAACTCCTATATTTCTTTCGAATTGTACGAAAATTCACACTGCGTACGAATTAAGTCTATAATGATGTGTGCAAAGTTGCGCGATTTACATATATTTGTCCCGACTCAAAATCTGTTCGAATGATGTGAAATTTACCATAGGTTGCAGAAAGGCATGTAAATGGTTTGATGTTAATCGGTTTACATATAGATAAAGGTCACATATTTAAATTCTTTCAATTTCTCTCGAGGTAACATTGACATGGAATATACGCAAAGTGGTGAAGAGTATCATGTAGTCGCCTCAGCTCGACTTTACTACTTTCTTACTACTTTATTTTGGTTCATATTTTAGTGGAAAATCTCCCTGCCAAAAATTATCAAAATGCGTTATTGTGTCCGGGTAGCCCCCATATAACGGCACTTCCCAATATTCGGTGTTCTGAGGGGTTTGGACACATTTTTCAACCGCATTGTCTATAATTTGTTTTTCCGTTTGTGAATCAAAATAACCATTTCCGACCCTATATAGTATATACACTCTTGATCAGTGTAAAATTCTATGACTATGTAAACACGTCCGTCTGTAATTGCTCTAACCTCTAAATGAATTGAGATAGGTCGCCAATATTTTGCATAGAATTCTCTTTTGTATGTAGGCATGTCAAGTTCGATTGGATATATCGGTCCACGTTTAGGCATAGATCCCATATAAGGGTACCCCCCTCCCCCCAAAATTTTGGTATTTTGGGATTCTTGAGCACGTTTTTCAACGGAATTCGCTGAAATTTGATACATTGGTTTATTATTGGGAGTGAAATTTATCCACTAAAAAGTATAAATATAGGTCCACTTTTTCTGGTATCCCCTAATTTTCAGTTTTTGGGAGATTTTGACCGCATTTGTCGACCGAATTTGTTGTAATTTTATACTTTGAGTTCTTATTGCGTAGCAAATCTCTGCACTAAAAATTATAAATATAGTTCTATTTTTTCGGGTAGCTCCCATATAAGGGTACCCCCAAATTTGGGTTCATAAGCGCGTTTTTATCCCCTTCACCATAGTATGGAGGGTATATTAATTTTGTTTTTCCGTTTGTAACTCATGGAAATAATCATTTCCGGCCATATAAAGTATATATATTATTGATCAGCGTAAAATTCTATGACTAAGCATGTCCGTCTGTCCGTCCGTCTGTCCGTCTGTTGTAATCACTCTAGCGTCTAAACGAGTTGAGATAGATCGCCAAAATTTTGCATAGAGTCATCTTTTGTCTGCAGGCAGGTCAAGTTCGAAGATGGGATATATCGTTCCACGTTTAGGCATAGCTCCCATATAAGAGTACCCCCCAATTTTCCGTATTTTGAGGTTCTTGAGCGCGTTTTTCAACCGAATTCGCTGAAATTTGGTATATTGAGATGCTATTGGGTGCCCAATGTCTCCACCAAAAATTACACATATAGGTACATTTTTTCTGGTAGCCCCTATATATCGTTACACTCTAATTTTCAGTATTTTGGGGGTTTTGATCGTATTGGCTGTAAGGGTGCCCCCCAAATGTCGGTATTTTAGGGTTCTTGAGCGCGTTTTTCAAATGAATTTCCTGAAATTTGGTATATTTGGTTCTTATTGGGTGCCAAGTATCTCCACCAAAAATTATAAAAATAGGTCCAATTTTTCTGGTAGCCCCCATATAAGGGTACCCCCAATTTTCGCTATTTTGAGGTTCTTGAGGACGTTTTTCAACCGAATTCGCTGAAATTTGGTATTTTTTAGTCGTATATGGTAACAAATTTCCCTACAAAAAATTGTTAATATGCACTCCATTTTTGGGGTAGTCCCCATATAACCCCATTTTTTTATATTGAAATAGTTATGCAATTTGTTCCGCGTTTTGGGTTTGGTTCTAAGACTCTGTTGTAATCATATCACTTGCGGAGGATATCGAGATAAAAAACTAGAACGTAAGGTTCGATAATGAACTATAACCCGTATTTAGACCTAGCCCCTGTGTGGGAACTACCAGAAGGAGTGGACCGATATTCCCCATCTTCGAACTTGACCTAAGTTCGGAAGAAATCGAAATTTTCTGAAACAAATTTGGTCCAAAGAAACATGGGGTCTAGAACCATATACAACCTCTTTATCCATAAAGCTGAGAGTATAATTGTCCATTAAAAATTTCTGAAATTTGTTTTATAGTTTACATTGTGATTTATATAACCGGTTTGTGGAAATGTCGACATAGGTCCACTTTTTGGTATTTTCCCTATATTTTCATTTCAAGTACATGTCAGTGGAGGGTATCCAAAGTTCGGCCCGGCCGAACTTTACGCTTCTTCACTTGTTTTTTTGTAACTTCAGTACGATTTGCAAAATTTTTTAGTACCCCATTTACTGCAAATCGGACGAAGCTATATATGGGGGTATATCTAAATTTGAACCGATTTCAAACTTTCCACACGAAATGTTATAGTGACTTCGACAGTAAATTTAATCTTAATCGGTTCATAAATGTGACCTCTATTTTATTTACAAGAATACATGGACAATCGGAAGGACGAGCCTGCATAAATCGACTTAGAAAGTGATTCCATGCATATTCTCAAAAGTAACCATGTGTCTATCTCGTTTGCTTTTGCCTGTTACAAACATATGCACAAAGACATTAGTACCCAGTACTGCAATGTTGTAAAGGGTATAAATACATTTATTAAATACACCATTAATATTTGTATATGATAAACTAACATTTTATTTTGAGCGTAATAGCAATATGTCCTATAGTTCTGATAACATAATCTTCTTGTCTTGTCTATATCTATACGCTTTCAAAGTCAAGGTTATTTTTATTGCAAAAATTGAAGATGTCCTCCATAGTTAAATAGTAACAGGTAAACAGAAACAAAACAAAAACTATTTCTTACAAAACTATTTTGCAAAAACTTAAACTAGAAACTAGATGAGAACCGAACTACCAACCACCACCACCCATTGAACAAACTCCAGGAAATTGTAATATTAAACTCTTTACATGTTCTATTTGGAACAGGCCAACAGAACAGCGAAACAAAAATACGTACCCCATTCTCTACGCAATTAACAAAATAAAAATAGGCTCGACAAAACCCCAAAACAACAACAAAATCGTTAAACCAGATTCATAACCATTAATGATGATTATTATAAATTAAGCTACGAAAGAACCTTGACAAAAGTTCAATGAGCTTCGATATGTTATACAAATGAATGTGATTGCGTATGGGTTACTGGCGATTGACAACAACAAAACAACAATAAACAAAATCAAAACCAGATTCATATTCACACAAAACAGGCGAAGTCTTGGGAGATATGTTTAAAGGACATTGAAAAAGGTTACTAAAAGAACTTTCAGTTGAATGCATAAAGAATGGCGGTAAAGTTGTTAGTATTTACAAAAGACCACAAATGGGATATGCATATATGCTATCTGTTTCCAGCTAGTAATGAAGATCACACGCACACCCTACAACTGGTCATAGACAGGTATTGATCTGTATGAACTACAACTAGATATAAAGTAAGGGAAACATTCTGCAGGAAAGGGCCCCTTCCATAAATAGTAAAGGGAATCCGTTCTACTTATTGAAGAGCGATACCTCTTGCATGGATAGAAGGGAACAAAAAGAAGATTTCATGGATGGGAAAATAGGACTTCTGCTATTGATAGAAGACGGTTACTTCTATTTTAGGAACTCTTCCATAAATAGAACAGGGAAGCATACGGGATGGAACAGGGCGATCTCTTTCTATAGATACAAGATGTGCCCTCCTTCTATAGAAAGGAGAAAGCGGGCACTTTTCTGTGTGGAGGTCTTCAAACGTCAAGAACCCGGAATGCAAAATTACTGCTGCTTCTGTTGAAAATTCGGCCACATATAAAAATTTTAAATTAAAACTACGTCAAGGTCGGTTGTTTAAGAGGCAATGCTAGCCAAGAACCCATAATGCCAAATTACAGCCACTTTGGTTGGAAAATGCAGCTAAAAATTAAAAGGTGTGCCGGTTTCGCCATTTTTAAAACTTTAGCTTTAGCTTTAGCTTTTTAGATTTTCAAACCAAAATGACTATAAAACATCAACCTATATTGGAATATGTGGCTACTATTGCCTTGCGTGGAAGAAAGTTGTTCATGCTCTGAAGAAATAATAGTTCAAATAACAGACATAACAGACAGTTTAGAAAAATGGCATTAAAAATACTGAAAATTGGTTGATGTCTTTAAATAGGACCTATACAGGGATGGTCCGTGTGACGAATTTTTAGGTTCCCGACTGTCAAAAAGTTGTAAACGTCGAAAACGTCATATACCTGTATAAAATGTAATAAATGTAGTAAACGTCATTTATTTTAATATTATTACCATATACTGTTATTTTCAAGAATATATATTAATTTTACGTACATCTGATTATTCCTTACTACAGCTGATAAAAAATTCTAAACTTTTTTGAGAAGAAAATTTTGAAATTTTATATGGATTGGAATGGGAATAGCTATCTTGTCAAAAAACTAATGGTTTTGGGTGGGTTTCGGACGTTTCTGACGTAAGTATTACACGTCGGAAATTTATGTCATTTACGTCACTGTTTCTGACGGACCATCTCTGGAGCTATACCAAATAAAAGTATATTGATAATTTTTGGTAGGAATGAAGGCCACCCCATGAGTACTTGAATAATTAAATTTAAGCCAATTCACTTGAATAAAATCCATAATACCGAAAATCGAGATAATTGGGGAGTTAATTCGAAGCTGAGGTCAGTATTGATAATTTTTGGTAGGACAATTTTGTACTTATTGAGAATTCAAAAAATAACCACTATACTATATACCCTTCACCAACAGATGGTAATATATACAATATCCTGTATCATCTTTGGGGGACCATTGATATGGAATCGGGTGAAATTAAATATATATGATCTACATAGATATTTGGATTGCCATTCTGAAATCAATGAATAATTACATGTCAATCGGATTATTGGATTCTTTGGTGTACCAGGTGTATGAAATCGAGCAAAATTATGTATGGGAGCAAATTTGGACTTAATTGAGCAATCGTGGCATTCATCATTTGGTATGCTGCAAACACAGCGCGCTGTCCAAAATGTTATCTCGGTCGGACAAAAGTTTATTATTTGCTCTTGGTGCATATATTTAAATATGAACCGATTTCACCAAAATAAAACACACAACATTCTATACTCAATTCAATACGCTATGCAATATTGGGCCTAAAAAACAAGTAAAAAAAGCGTTAAATTCGGCCGGACTGAACTTTGGATACCCTCCACCATAGTAATACTGACAGTAGCGTGAAAATATGGGGAGCATACTAAAAAGTGGTCCTATATTCTACCAATCGATTGATGCAAATAATTTGAATAAAATCTTAAAACTACTGCAATTTTCAGGGAAAAATTATATAAGCCATACCTAAAGCGGGACCAGCATTGTGTAGGGATTAGCGAATATTTGGCCTTTTTATAATATGAAGGGTTATGTCTAATTATAGACCGATATGGCTCAATTTCGAAGCTAATAACCTTTACCACACTGTGGAACAGGGTGTTATGGCTTTGTGTATATGTTTGACTCATGGTTCCTGTTGAGAATATGCGTATAATCACATTCTGAGTCGATTTTTGCATGTCCGTAAGTCTGTCTGCCCATGTTATATAATACACAAAGTACAAGTCGCATTTATAATCCTGTGCATTTATTTGGCCTTAGGACAAGCCCAATTGAAAATGGGAAATCGGTCCAGATTTAGATATAGCTCCCTTATATAGTTTCTTCACATGATTTAAGGTAAATAGTGCACGAAAGACTCAAATTTAAGCCGATTGGTTTTCTATAGAGGCTAGCCTAAATTAGGGATTTTTTCGATATCCTCCAAAGGAAGTATGATTACAACAGACGAATAAATCGACTAAATCGTCTTACAATTCCATACTATGTAGGGTATAAACGGACAATTTCGAGTAAAGCATAACCCCCATTCAATGGTGGAATACGGGTATATGGGGACTACCCCAAAAAGGGGCCGAATATTAATAATTTTTGGTAGAGAGATTTGTTACCATATACGACTACAAAATACCAAATTGCAGTAAATTCGGTTGAAAAACGCGCTCAAGGACCCCAAAATACCGAAAATTAGGGGTACCCTTATATGGGGGCTATCCGAAAAAATTTACCTATATTCATAATTTTTTGTGGAAATATTTGGAACCTATTAAAAACTCAAAATACCAAATTACAACTAATTCGGCGGAAAAATACGATAAATACCCCCAAAATACTGAAAATTAGGAGGTACCGTTATATGGGGGCTACCAGAAAAAGTGGACCTATATTTATAATTTTTAGTGGGGAAATTTGGTACCCAATAAGAACCCCATGTACCAAGTTTCAGCGTATTAGGTTGAAAACCGCGCTCAAGAACCTCAAAATACCAAAAATTGGGGTTACCCTTATATGAGGGCTACCCGAAAAAAATACTTATATTTATAATTTTTAGTATAGGGATTTGCTACCCAATAAGAACTCGAAGTACCGAATTTCAGCGAATTCGGTCGAAAAATGTGATCAAAACCCCCAAAAACCCGAAAATTGGGGGTACACATTTATAATTTTTAGTAGAGAGATTCGCTACATAATAAGAACTCAATGTACGTGGACCGATAAAGCCCATCTTCGAACTTGATCTGCCTGCAGACAAAAGACGACTCTATGCAAAATTTTGGCGATCTATCTCAATTCGTTTAGACGCTAGAGTGATTACAACAGACAGACAGAGACGGACATGCTTAAATCGTCTTAGAATTTTACGCTGATCAAAAATATATATATACTTTATAGGGTCGGAAATGATTATTTCGATGCGTTACAAATGGAAATATAATTCCTACCTTTAATAATACGATCTCGCATTAACTGTGCGTAAATTGACATTGAATTTTATTCTGATCAGGAGGTTGTAGCAAACTGAACGTCAAATTTATTATACACTCCACCTTATAGTATAGGGTATTTCTACATGAGTGAGTTGTGTGTGTGGGTAATCGATCTTATTTTCTGAGTATTCTGCCTGTAAAATAGTATAGAATTCGGAAAATTCTTTATTTGCATGTGGGTTGCTGAAGATGTTCTCCAATTACTAGGGGAACAGCTTTTTTCAAAAAATAGTTATGACCGACTGCGTTTACTTTTTCATTAACGACGAAGTTCATTAGTCAAGCTCAAGGACATTTTCGTGATAACAATGAATGGCAAACGTGACTCACAACGATCACAATATTTTACACTAGAGTGCGTATATATTTGTAGTAGTGCCCACTGTGATTTAGTTGTTGTGTGTATTGGTGTGGTAAAGGTAAGAAGTACACTTTATGGAAACTTGTAAGCAATTTTGTTGTTGTACAATAAGTCAGCGTTGCTGAAGATGTTCTCCACGGCATAGGCGAACAGTATATGCCAGCAATATAACTAGGTGGGTATCTTCTTCAGATTTTCAGTCAAAAAAATTGGCTGTCGTTGTTTACTAATATTCAAGGACATTTTTTGTATGACGTTCAACTCATACAAATCATGCTCAACGAAAAACGTGATTCGGTTAACTACGGTAAGCTTTTTGTCATGGTCTGATCGCTGATGGTTTAATGTTCAATGAATGTTTTTTAGAAGAAGAATTATCTGAACTGATCTGGTTGAGGGTTTTGTTTACCGAAGATGTTCTCTTTGGCTAGGGCCACAGAAGCTGAAAGCTGGTGGCTTCGATAAAGTTCACATCGACAAGAGTTATATGCACTGTACTTCCATAGATTATAGACTAGACTAGTTTCATTCTATTTGTCCTAAAATTTTGTTATTAGCCGCAGATGTTCTCTTTGGCTAGGCCCACAGAAGCTGAAAGCTGGCGACTTCGATAAAGTCCATATCGACATGAATTCTATACCATATACTTCCGTAGAATATAGACTAGACTAGTTCCATTCTATTTGTGCCAAAATTTTGTTTTTAGCCGAAGATGTTCTTTTTGGCTAGGTTATCAGCTGCAGAAAGAAGTTGCTGAAAATAGGACACATATGTGTCCTCTAAGTCTCCTGGAATTGTGTGAATCATCTATTTTGCTTAGAATTTTGTTTACTAGAAATATTCCTTTTAGACCAGGCCAACAGTAACCCAGCAATAAATAAGCAGTTAATCAAATTCAATGACACTGTTTGTATTACATGGCGAAGATTGTTGGGATAAGGTGGTGGTGGTAATACAGCTACATAAACATTTACAATTATTAACCTGATATTCCTCAGTCCAAGAAAATTTCAGGTACATTTTTTTTTGTTCTCAAGATTTTTTTCTTATTCCTTTCAACCTAGCACCTAGTTTAGATGTTTAGTTAACTGAAGATGTTCTCTTTTGCCCAGGCGAACAGCATTTTCCGAACGTTGGTGTAAAATCCAAACCACAAAAAATGGCTGACAACGACATCTCCACCACTTGATCTCAGGCAGTGCCTCAGACAGACAGACATTTTGTTAATATTTTGCTCATATTTGTATTTTGCTTTTGTTGTTGTAATGCATGACAGCACAAATAGCCTTGAAATTATTTTTAGTTTTCAGCTCAAGTTCATAGGCCTATGAAGTTAATACACCATGGCAACACACCAGACAAAGCTTAAAAACCAAGCCCCATTACCCTGAACTTCATAATTGAATTGATCGCTTAAGCCAACAGCTAGTATTACTATGAGAGTGTACCTACCTTAAATACATACATATGTACCAACAAACCACATATACCAACAAATCCATAGCTTCGACTACAACATACAATGATCAACAGAGTATGGCTATAGCAGCGTTATAACAACACAACAATATTCGTTCGTTTTAACACCCCATCATCATCATCATTTGCTTCCAACAACATTGAACCGAGTCAAGGTCAGCGAGTTTTGTTGCAGTATTTCCTCCAATACGACTACGTCACGAGCTTAACAAAAGCCGAGCAAAACTACAGTGAATCAATTGTGTGGTTATATCATGGGCGTAGTTATATACAAGAGGTGTTTTTGATGCGTTATAGTGAGTGGGAGAATTGTTTCACGGACTTGTGATTTAATTTAGTTAAATCGGTATGGCTCTTATCGATGTTTTACCTTAGAATCTTTTTATAGGCGTAATTTTTTTTTAAATTAGGTTTCTTAAAAATATGCTTTGATTAAAAAAAAAATATTCTTTCAATGTCTCTCCATAACCGAGGATTTATTTAAAATATGTTTTCATTGTCTATAGGCGTGGATTTAAACAAAAAATAAAGTCCCTCGAAATGCGTGGATTAAGAAAGATGTCAATGCCTTTTTCCGAACCTACAATTAGGGGTGGATTTTTAAAATGTGTTTTTCAGAGCCTACAGCTAGGCGTGGATTTTTAAAATGCGTTTTTCAGAGACTACAATTAGGCGTAGATTTTTAAAATGTGTTTTTCAGAGCCTACAATTAGGCGTGGATTTTTAAAATGTTGTTTTCAGAGCCTACAATTAGGCGTGGATTTTTAAAATGTTGTTTTCAGAGCCTACAATTAGGCGTGGATTTTTAAAATGTTGTTTTCAGAGCCTACAATTAGGCGTGGATTTTTAAAATGTTGTTTTCAGAGCCTACAATTAGGCGTGGATTTTTAAAATATTGTTTTCAGAGCCTACAATTAGACGTGGATTTTTAAAATGTTGTTTTCAGAGCCTACAATTAGACGTGGATTTTTAAAATGTTGTTTTCAGAGCCTACAATTAGGCGTGGATTTTTAAAATGTTGTTTTCAGAGCCTACAATAAGGCGTGGATTTTTAAAATGTTGTTTTCAGAGCCTACAATTAGGCGTGGATTTTTAAAATGTTGTTTTCAGAGCCTACAATTAGACGTGGATTTTTAAAATGTTGTTTTCAGAGCCTACAATAAGGCGTGGATTTTTAAAATGTTGTTTTCAGAGCCTACAGGCGTGGATTTTTAAAATGTTGTTTTCAGAGCCTACAATTAGGCGTGGATTTTTAAAATGTTGTTTTCAGAGCCTACAATTACAATATTGTTTTCAGAGCCTACGTGGATTTTTAAAATGTTGTTTTCAGAGCCTACAATTAGGCGTGGATTTTTAAAATATTGTTTTCAGAGCCTACAATTAGACGTGGATTTTTAAAATGTTGTTTTCAGAGCCTACAATAAGGCGTGGATTTTTAAAATGTTGTTTCAGAGCCTTTTCTTTTAGGCGTGGATTTTTAAAATGTTGTTTCAGAGCCTTCTTTTAGGCGTGGATTTTTAAAATGTGTGTTTTCAGAGCCTTTTCTTTTAGGCGTGGATTTTTAAAATGTGTGTTTTTAGAGCCTTTTCTTTTAGGCGTGGATTTTTAAAATATGTGCTTTCAGAGCCTTTTCTTTTAGGCGTGGATTTTTAAAATGTGTGTTTCCAGAGCCTACAATAAAGCGTGGATTTTTAAAATGTGTGTTTTCAGAGCCTACAATAAGGCGTGGATTTTTAAAATGTGTGTTTTCAGAGCCTACAATAAAGCGTGGATTTTTAAAATGTGTGTTTTCAGAGCCTACAATAAGGCGTGGATTTTTAAAATGAGTTTTTCAGAGCCTACAATTAGGTGTGGATTTTTAAAATATGTTTTAGGCGTGGAATTTTACAATGTGTTTTTCAAAGATTACAATTAGGCGTGGATTATTAAAAAAACGTTTTAGCAGAGCCTACCAATAGGCGCTGATTTTATAAATAATGTTTTTGCAAAGCCTACTTTTAGGCGTTGATTTCTTAAATAATGCTTTTGCAAAGTCTACTATTAGGCGTTGATTTTATAAATAATGCTTTTGCAAAGCCTACTATTAGGCGTTGATTTTTAAATAATGCTTTCGCAAAACCTACTATTGGGCGTTGATTAAAAAAAATTGTGGCCTATAATTGTATGTATTTATTTTTATACCCTCAACCATAGTATGGAGGATATATTAAGATTGATTTTCCGTTTGGAACTCATCTAAATAATCATTTCAGACCTTATAAAGTATATATATTTTTGATCAGCGTAAAATTCTATGATTTAAGCATGTCCGTCTGCCTGTTGTAATCATTCTACCCTCTAAACGAATTGAGAGAGATCCCTAACATTTTGCATAAAGTTGTCTCTTGTCTTCTGGCAGATCAAGTTCGAAGATGAGGCATATCGGTCCACGTTTAGGCATAGCCCCCATATAAGGGACTATAATGATTACTCCAAGTCTTCGGAAATTCCTACATGATGTGATCAATATCTGTTTCTCAAATTTTTCTGCAATTGACATTTTCATATTTCATATTGAGCACCACACCCCCCAAATAAAATCCTATGTACGTTGGTGAAGGCCTCTTATAACATTGTCTTCTAAGTTACAGTGCTTTGAGGATTTTATACGTAAGTTCCTCTTTACCATGCGTTGTCAATATAGGTTTTGAGGTATTGAGATTTTAGGAAAAATCTCCATTTCAAATTGCTGAAATTTGTATTTAAACAATCGCGATGTACAATTTTCTCCTACTCGAATTTGCTATGTTGTTGATTTTAACACAAAACTTTTTAACGTTTATAATCCGCCCTTAAATTGCCCTACATACGCCCCTGCTTGTCACGATTTTTCTATTAAGCTGCTCTTAAGAACCTACCAAACATTATATTTTATTTTCTATACTGAATCATGCTATAGTACCTCTATGTTCTACCAATAATATGTTTTCTTACAGCATCTTCTTCATTTTCTGACGTCTCCAAGAAATTCCTACAACAATTCGCAAGTAAACAACGCGAATCTATTTAAGGACCTAGAAAAATCTGTTCTATTTTTGCCAGGCCAACATAAACCGACAGTAAGATATTTTTGTTTAACTGAAAATGAACATCATATCCACATATGTATAAACCAACAAATATACAAATATTTTATATATTTTCAGAAAACCTTGGAAAAACAAAAAATACATTTCAATAAACCAAAAAATATATTTCCACCACAAAAAATTAAAAAAAACAACAACAAAAAATGTAACGAAAAAATACCAACAAATATTCAAGGTTAAACAAATACTTGGTAAGTCTCACAACATAAACGGCAGAGAGGCAGACAGACAGACAAATCAACAACAGACCTTAGCCAACATTCAGTAAACATAAAGCTACGCGCCAAGCAGTCAAAAGTCAAGACTCCATAAACCGAGTGTGATGCAAACGTACGTAACTACATGCCAAGGCCCTTTTCTGTCACATGGGTGAGTAGGTAGGTAGGTTGGTTAGTACGTACATAACTAACATTCATATGAGCATTTAAAAGCTAATTTTGGATTTAATACACAGGTCCCCCCTTCATATTGCGTTTTTTTGTGTGAGTGTGGGTTTGTGTGTGTAAGTGCGCTGTGCGTGCTTAATAAATCAACTAGCCAACTACAATCACACAATCTGCTGGATCTCCGAAAAACGGCCTAAGCTGTGAAGAAGAAACGACACTCGGAAATTCATTGGAACAGATAAACTCGGACAGTCAGTTATTGTACAACCGCCAGATCCATCGGATCGGCCAAGGCGCTTTGGAGTAGCAGAAATATTCCAAAAAAAACGACGATTAAGAAAAAATAAATAAATAAATAAAATATAATAATAAAAATAAATACGAAATTTGGTGGTTTTGGCCGGGTCGAAATTTTAACACCCTCCACCATGTGGCGTGTCATTCAAATATCTTCAACAGATTGAGACCTTTTTTTGGAGACCACGTCATTGTAAATTGGCCTCTAGAAGGACATTTTTGCTCGAAGAAAATTGGGACCTTTTTTCGTTGTTATTTGGCTGCTAGAAGGTTGTTTTTGTTATGAGAAAATTAAATACAATATTACAGATACTTAGGTTGGAAATCTGGGCAAGGAACGTCAACGTACCGGAAATTAAGCTGAACCATTGTATGTAGCTACTTACATTGCAAACTTTCTGGAAACAATTTTCACCGGGAATCTGGAATTCCAAATTAAAATCATTTAGCCCCAAAACTATGTCGGGCATCGAAAATTAGCTGGAGTTATGTTTTCACCTCATGAGAGTACGGAATATCAAAATAAAACCATGTCGTTGGAAAAATTCTATTTAAACTTTTACCCACATCGATGGGAAATTCTACCTAACCTTTCAAAATACGTATAATGAATCGAGGCCCATTATTTTGAGTCTGTGGTAAACAATGCCAACGGTGGGAAAATACGGTTAAAATTTTCATAATACGAACAAGCGAAAAGGTGTTAATTTCGACCGGGTCGAACTTTGGGATAACCTGGTGTGAAATGAAAACATAGGAAACATACCAACAAGTATGCCTATGGCAACAATTGTACCCAGCAAATGTTGTAAACCATCATGTACACCAAATACAATTTTTAATGGAGATTTTTCATAAAATCTCAAAAACCCAAAATGTGGACCGATTTTGACGACGTATGGTATGGTAGAACATGTGTACAAAATCCCTAAAATAATGCAATATTGAGTTTAAAGTTATATGAGACCATCACCAACGTATACAGGATTTTATTTCGTGGGTGGGGTGCTGGTTCGATATCAAAATGATCATTGAGGGGAACAAATGTGAATGCGCACGTCCCTGAAGGCTATACTTAAAGCGGGACCAATATTGATTACATCGTATAGGAATTACTGAAAATTTGCAGTTTTCATTATATGCGGTGCTATGACTAATTGAGGACCGATATAGCCCAATTTCGAACCTATCATTTTTGCATTGCTATACCTTCCTTTATGTTAAATATTAAAAAACACGGAAAATCTGTAGGTATCATATGTGGGGTAGGCCTAAATGTGGGGCGATATAGTTCGTCCTCGAACCTGACGTTCTAGATTCGATGGGAAATTCTACCTAACCTTTCAAAATACGTATAATGAATCGAGGCCCATTATTTTGAGTCTGTGGTAAACAATGCCAACGGTGGGAAAATACGGTTAAAATTTTCATAATACGAACAAGCGAAAAGGTGTTAATTTCGACCGGGTCGAACTTTGGGATAACCTGGTGTGAAATGAAAACATAGGAAACATACCAACAAGTATGCCTATGGCAACAATT
Source organism: Musca vetustissima (assembly GCF_032173495.1). Classification (NCBI taxonomy): domain Eukaryota; kingdom Metazoa; phylum Arthropoda; class Insecta; order Diptera; family Muscidae; genus Musca; species Musca vetustissima. The sequence goes on from NW_026880302.1 coordinate 18,117, forward strand.
GTACCCAGCAAATGTTGTAAACCATCATGTACACCAAATACAATTTTTAATGGAGATTTTTCATAAAATCTCAAAAACCCAAAATGTGGACCGATTTTGACGACGTATGGTATGGTAGAACATGTGTACAAAATCCCTAAAATAATGCAATATTGAGTTTAAAGTTATATGAGACCATCACCAACGTATACAGGATTTTATTTCGTGGGTGGGGTGCTGGTTCGATATCAAAATGATCATTGAGGGGAACAAATGTGAATGCGCACGTCCCTGAAGGCTATACTTAAAGCGGGACCAATATTGATTACATCGTATAGGAATTACTGAAAATTTGCAGTTTTCATTATATGCGGTGCTATGACTAATTGAGGACCGATATAGCCCAATTTCGAACCTATCATTTTTGCATTGCTATACCTTCCTTTATGTTAAATATTAAAAAACACGGAAAATCTGTAGGTATCATATGTGGGGTAGGCCTAAATGTGGGGCGATATAGTTCGTCCTCGAACCTGACGTTCTAGATTTTTATCTCGATATCCATCGAAGGTAGAATGATTACAAGAGGTCATTTTGTTGGATCAATTACATAAAATCGGACGAAGCTATATATGGGAGCTATATTTAAATCTGAACCTATGTCAACAAAACTTCGCATATATCAATCTGGACCTAATTCATTTCAATATGGTTCGTTCTTGGGCCAAGTAAGTGACCTGTGCTAATTTTCTTTCAAATTGGATCATATATGCGACCTGTACTGTGCTCACAAAACTAAATGGACGGACATGCATAAATCGACTCAAAAAATGACTCTATGTATATTCTCAAAAATAGCCCTGGATCTATCTCGATTCCTTTTGCCTTGTACAAACATATGCACAAAGACATAAAAATGAGATTTATGGGGCCTATCCTAAAAAGGGGGCGAATATTAATCATTTTTGGCAGGGAGATTTTTTTGTAATAGGAATATAAAATACCAAATTCCTTCATTTGAAATCCCTAAAATACCGAATGTTTGGGTCTACCGTTATGTGAGGGCTACCCTAAAAATTGGACCAACATTGATATTTTTGTAGGCAGATTTCCTACCAAATGGGAATCCAAAGTACTAAATTACAACCATTTGGTTGAATAATTTGGCCAAGCTCCCAAAATACCGACTTTTTTAGGGTTTAAGAGGGCTACCCGAGAAAGTAGGTCAATATTTATAATTTTTAACGGGAGATTTGTTACTCAATTAGAGAATGGAAAATTAATTTGGTTAAAAACGCCTGCAAAATCCCTTAAATACCGCGAATTTGGAGGCTCCGTTACTACCCCAAAACGTTGAACCCATATAGCCCATCTTCCAACGCGACGTGCCTGCAGACAAAAGACAGCCTAAATTCATTCAGAAGATAGCGTGATTACAACCGATGGAGAGACATGACTAGGTCGTCTTAGAATTTTACCCAGATCAAGAATATAAAATATATACTTTATAGGGACGGGAAGGAATATTTCGATGAGATACAAACGCTTTACTATGGTGTAAGACATAACATTCTTGCGGTGGCTATGTCCAAACATGGACCTGTATTAAATATGTTGTTCATTTTAAAAGTGGGTTAAGTCTTATATTGACATATGTAAATGTTTGGGTTTGAATTGTTTCAAAAATATTCTTATGTGGTATTCATTATACCCTTCACCACACTGTGGTACAGGGTATTATGTCTTTGTGCATATGTTTATAACAGGCAAAAATAATCGAGATAGACCCATGGTTCCTTTTGAACATATGCATAGAATAACTTTCAGGGTCGATATATGCATATCCGTTCGTCTGTCGTCTGTCGTCTGTCCATGTTAAATTGTAAACAAAGTACAGGTCGCATTTATGATCCGAATTGGATGAAATTTGGGACAGCTCATTTGTTTGGCCCAAGGACGAATCCTATTGAAATTGGGAAAAATCGTTTTAGATTTAGATATAGCTCCCATATATAGTTGCGTCCGATTTTCAGTAAATGCTGCACCAATGCTCCAAAATATGATCGATTGGCACAAAATTTTGCACAACGTACTGAAATTAGGAAAGACTAATGTGTGCCGAGTTTCACTGAAATTTGTTCAGATTTAGATATAGCTTCCATATATAGGTTCTTCCGATTTTAGGTAAATAGTCCACTAAAGTCCCCATATAACTTTCGATTTACACGAAATTTGGCACAGAGTAATGAATAAGGTCAAGAATGATGGGTGTTAAGTCTCGTCGGTTCAGATTTAGATATAGCTCCCATATATATCTTTGTCCGATTTACGGTAAATTGTGTACCAAAGTCCCTATATATATTTCGATTTGCACAAAATTTGGCACAGGGTACTGAATTAGGTGTAGAATGATGTGTGATATGTTTCTTGTATATCTGTTCAGATTTAGATATAGCTCCCATATATAGTTTCGTCCGATTTTATGTAAATGATGCTTAAAAGTTCATTTATATCTTTCGATTTGCACGAAATTTGGCATAGCGTACTTAATTAAGTGAAGAATGATGTGTGTTAAGTTTTGTGAATATCGGTTCAGATGTAAATATAGTTCCCATATATATTTTCGTCCGATTTTATGTAAATGGTGCACCAAAGTCCCTGAAAATCATATAGACAATTTGTTTTCTTTACAGATGCGGAGGACCCATATATGGTTTCATATTCCTTTTACAGACGTAGGTGTATTATATATGGGCTCGTCTCCTTTATACAGAGGCATATGACCTATATCATCTGCTCTATACAAACGCAAATGACACATATATTGACTTATGACTGATACATGGGACCAGATGGTCCAATTATAGACGTATAAGGCATATATGTGGTTGATCACTTGATCTATACAAAGGTATATGGCCTACGTATAAGTTCAACCTTTTTTTACAATTTCGTTTTTATAGTGCCTTCATTGCACATATTACCACCTCCATTTCCCCACCAGCACTCCCCCTCTTTATTGTGCTGTTGTATTAATGTGTTCAACTTTAAATGTAAAACTGCAATAAAAATTCATTGGCATTGTTTTAGTCTTTTTTCGAAGTGAATTTATTGCACTTTTGGGTGTTTTTGCCATCTTCGGTGTTTCTTGGCACGCCTCAAAAACAGTTTTAGCTGGCAATGCAATACCAAAAACCCGCAACAACAACAAACAATCAACAGCAGTACTTAAGAAGCATTTAAAAGGGAAAGCACGAACTATAAGCGCTTTTAAAAGCGTTTGGCATGGCACGGCAAGTCAATTGCATTGCGGTAATAGCCTTATAGACGGTGTCTTAAAGTGGAAGTTACGACAATGTGTTTTCTTGTATTTGTTGTTGTTTTTTATTGTGGTTTACATTTATGGGTTTTAGGTTACATAAAGCGAAGATATACAAGGTCACGACGTAGAGGAACAAAAATGGGAAATTTATATACCCATGAAATAAGTTTAAGCAAAAGAAATCAATGGAAAACAAATTAAGAAAAAGTAAAAAAGTAATGTTGTGATAGGTTTCATGGGTCCAGCTCTTCTATACAATTGGGCCAGAATCGATCAAGGAACATTTTAGGATCATTTATGGAAATCGGAATAGTTCCTTACAGGATTTTTTTTTTTAAATTAAAGCTTATGGCTCTGATAGTTCTATACAAGAACATTTTTTATGTCTTTGTTAGAGTTTTTAGAAAATACAAAATGAATAGTCACCCAATTCACGATCGCATGTAAATTCTATAAAAATTCATGATTATGGCTCTGGTTGTCATTTACACGAATTATTTACAATAATATTGTTTAACCTGTGAATGGAGCAGTATAGTCGAACGGGGCCGACCATATGATACTCTCCACCAACTACCACTACCGTGTCTGGGCATTTTTTTAGCGATATTTGACCGATTAGAGGCCAATATATCCTTTTCCTTAATTTTGAATCTTTTCCAAACCTTATTTTACCGCGATGATTATTTACGCCGCGCATTTAAATAGAAAGGTTTAGGTTAATTTGACCCGCTGAATATTGGCCGATAATTAGCAACACAGTCCTTCTATTTAGTTGACCAGATCCCCTTCCCCGTATTTTGTGCTGTGGTATTCGAATAATAATTGTGGTCTACAGAGGGACTTGAAAAAAAGCACACACATAAACCTCATGCAAAATTAGCCATCAGCGCGACATTTCCTACCAAAAGTGTGATTTGTAATATTAAATAATATCAGAATAGGTAGACCAACATACTTGGTATCAATTTAAAGTTCAACCACTTCTCAGATCTTTGTCCTTCAGGAGTAGAGATGGTATTTACCGGGTAAATACCCAAGGGGTGGGTAAATACCCATTTGCGGGTATTTACTATATTGACTCGGTAATACAACATCTTACACCCTATTTCCGGGTTTCTGTTATCAAATCGATTTAGAATGGATAGTTTTACGATACTTTAAAGACGTGGGTAAATACTTGGGTAAATACCCGAGTTTTTACCCAAAAATTGGGTATAAACTCCTTAACTGCCGAACCACTTAACATAGGCGGCCAACATTTTGCACACAAGTTTTTAATGTCAAAGTAAACATAGAAATCATACATTGAAAACTAAATTGGTTGTAATTTGGCACAGAGTGTTCTTTTTGAGTACAAAATGTCCATGCAAAATTTTATGTATGTAGGTCCACGTTTACTGGTAGCCCCCATACAAATGTACCCCTCTTTTGAGTATTTACCCAAAAATTGGGTATAAACTCATTAACTGACGAACCACTTGACATTGGCGGCCAAAATTTTGCATACATGTTTTTAATGTCATATAAATATATCAAAACTTGGACCCAGGGACCCCATGTTGGATTTCTATATTTGCTTTGACATTGGAAACATGTGTGCAAAATTTTGGCCGCCTATGTCAAGTGGTTCGGTAGTTAATGAGTTTATACCCAATTTTTGGGTAAAAACTCGGGTATTTACCCACGTCTTTAAAATATCATAAACTATCCATTCTAAATCGATTTGATAACAGAAACCCGGAAATAGGGTGTAAGATGTTGTATTACCGAGCCAATATAATAAATACCCAAATAAATAACCGCAAATGGGTATTTACCCAATTTACCGGGTATTTACCCTTTGGGTATTTACCCACTGCGCATCTCTATTCAGGAGTATATGGGTAATATAGAGAACAAATGTGTCATTTTTCACACAAGAGTACGTACGATCCACTCAGATAGTCGCGACGTGTCGATCGGTATACTAAAAGTTGGGTCTAAGACCAATATTTCGTTGCGATACAATCTCTTGGGGCCACCCAAAGCTATAATACCCCGACAAAATAGTTGTGTATGGTATAAAAATGCACACTAACGTTTCGAATAGACCTTTAGAAACATTTTTTGAACATTAATGTTGAATAGCCCTGCACAAATATTCTAGAAAAATTCACATTCGATATATCATCTAAATACTTTTTAAGCCAAGCAAAGCAATTGTGTCCTCCAAAGCAGTTAGAACAAGTAAGGGAAGTAGTAATCTCGGATGAGGCCGACTATATTATACCTATCACCGCTTTGGGTATATTCAACAAATATGTGATCTTTATAAATATGTGAACCGACTTAAATCAGTCCATACACATGCCATTCTGCAATCTATGTTAAATGAGCGCTAATCGGCCCATTGGTGCATTATTTACTTAAAAACGGGCGTAGCTATAAGGGACCCATGTCTAAACCTGAATCGATTGTCAATAGGGTTAGTCCTTGGAGAAAGTAAGTGAACTGTGTCCAATTTCATCTCACAAATGCGACTTGTACTTTGTTTACAATTCAACATGGACTGACGGACGGACGGACAATGAAACATGTGTCTATCTCGTTTCGTTCTGCCTGTTACAAACATATGCACAAAGACATAATAATGTGGTAAAATTTTCAATTTGATACGTTGTGCAAAATTTCGTGTTAATCGGACAAACAATAGGAGTTTGGTGCACCATTTATGTAAAATTGGATGAATATATGTGGGTATATATGGAAGGTATATCGAAATCTGAACCGATTGTCCCGAAACTTACCACTCATCGTTCTAGACGTAATTCAGTACGGTGTGCCAAATTTCGTGCAAATCGGAAGATTTATAGGGACTTTGGTGCACCACTTACCTTAAATCGGACGAAAATATATATGGGTACTATATCTAAATCTGAGCCGATTTTCATGAAACATAGCACACATCATTCTAGTCTGAATTCAGTACGCTGTGCCGAATTTCGTGCAAATCGAAGGATATATAGGGACTTTGGTGCACAATTTACATTAAATCGGACAACAATATATATGGGAGCTATATCTAAATCTGAACCGATTTCTACGAAATTTAACATACATCGTTCTAGACTTAATTCAGTAAGTTATGCCGAATTTCGTGCAAACCGAAGGATATATAGGGACTTTGGTGCACTATTTGCCTAAAATCGGACGAACATATATGTGGGAGCTATATCTAAATCTGAACCGATTTCTACGAAATTTAACGTACATCGTTCTGGGCTCAATTCAGTACACTTTGCCAAATTTCGTGCAAATTGAAGGATATATAGGGACTTTGGTGCACTATTTACCTAAAATCGGACGAAAATATATATGGGAGCTATATCGAAATCTGAACCGATTTCTACGAAATTTAAAATACATCGTTCTAGACTTTATTCAGTACGTTATGCCAAATTTCGTGCAATTCGAAAGATATATAGGGACTCTTTTGCTTTATTTGCCTAAAATCGGACGAAAATATATATGGGAGCTATAACTAAATCTGAACCGATACCTACGAAATTTAACATACATCGTTCTAGACTTAATTCAGTACGGAAGGATATATAGGGACTTTGGTGCACTATTTGCCTAAAATCGGACGAAAATATATATGGGAGCTATATCTAAATCTGAACCGATTTTTCCCAATTTCAATAGGGTTCGTCCTTGGGCCAAATAAATGAGTACAGCTTAATTTTTTGGCCCAAATTTCATTCGAATCGGATTATAAATGCGACTTGCACTTTGTTTACAATTTGGCACCTACAGACGGACGGACATGCATAAATCGACTCAGAAAGTGATTCTATGCAAATTCTCAAAAGGAACCATGGATCTATCTCGTTTCCTTTTGCAGGTAACAAACATATGCACAAAGACATAATACCCTGTACCACAGTGTGGTGAAGGGTATACAAATTACAGACTAATTGGTAGAAAACGTGGCTACCTAAAGAGTGCACCAAACTTGCTAATTTTTTGTAAGAATATTTTCTACGCACTGACAATCCGATATACCAAATTACAGCTGATCTTGTTGAAAACGTGCCCAAAAGCTTTAAAATACCTAATATGTAGGAGGTACCATAATATAAGAGGTTACCCTAAAAAAGGACCTTCTGTGTTCTTGAAATGCGTGACGAGGTTTCCACACACAAGAAATTAATTTTGTAACTCCCCAACATTTTGTTGAAATGTGTCATTAATCCAATACACCAAACTTATTTTCCAACCAAATTCCCAGATTTATATAGCTCTGGGTTGCGAATTTTCACACACACGTAGACCAATATCTATAACAGATTTGAATATATACGTATTCGAACATTTACACTTAAAGCAATACTTATATATCAGGGTCAAATCGCAACCCAATATTTGGAATATTTAAAAATTATAATATACCTATATATTTACTGTCATTTCCAAACCCAAATCATTATCCATTAAGGAAATATGCAAGTTTGAGCATATTGAAGTCTTGCAAGTCAAACAGTCATTGATGAATAATTTGCATGCTACTGGATGAAGCTATTTATAAATCCAGACAGATTCATAACAGCATCTCGTAGAACCAAATACATGAGAGCTATCAAATTTCTTAACAATTAGATTTTAATTCTACTTTGTATAAACATATGCAAGTACACATAAATAGCTGGAATTGCTTGCGTCAATATTTCGAGATGATAAGAATTCTGGATCGTAACATAAAAGTTGTGGAGGAAAGACATTATTAACCAGTGAGCGGAGCAGTATAGTCGAACGGGGCCGTACCATACGATACCCTACACAACTTCCATGAAAATCTAACATTATGTGGTTCTATATTCTGAGATTGGGCAATATTTCGCGATATTTGCACACTTTTGACTGGCTAGTGGTCAGCAAATGTTACTAATAATCAGTACAGCCCCTCTACATACTTGTCCAGATTCTCTTCACCGTGGGTTGTGTTGTGATGTTCGGCTTTCGACTCGAAAAGTACAAATAATTAAGTTTTCGGTCCACTTCATCCGAAAAATTATTATCTGATCATCACCTAACATTTTGGGCGTTGTCCTTGACCATAACTGGAACCTCATGGAACATTTCAAAGCGATCCGCGGTGTATTTCCGCCCTCTAGTGTGGTAATAGGTTATTAATTAATATCTTAATACGTAAGCACCTGTAAATATTTAAGTGTAACTCCCGCATCCGAGTACCTACGACAATATAATTAAATAAAAGATCAACCATTCCTCTTGGAGTGATTGATATATACGCTATAGAATACAAATGTTGTAATTTTTCACACAAAAGTTAGGGTCCATTTGACCCGCTAAATATTGACCGATCTTTATCAAAACAGGCATGCCTATTCTCTGGCCCGATCCGCTTCTCCATGTGGTGTTTGGGCCATAATTGCGGCCTCTGGAGCGACCAGAAAAACGACAAAAATAAAGTTTTTGGTCCATTTCATCCCCTAAATATTAACCGATCTTTTCCAAAAACAATAGGGGTCTTCATTGGCCAGAACCCATCCTACATGCAAAATTTCGTGAAGATTGGTCCATAACTGTGGCCTGTATCGTGTTTACAAATTATAATGGGCAGACGGACGGACACACATGTCTAGATCGACTCATCTAGTCAAGATATGACGATCGGTATAATTAAAGGTGGGTCTATGACCAATATTTCGCGGCGTTACAAACACTTGGGGCTGCACAAAGCTATAATACCCTGACAACATAGTTGTGTAGGGTATAAAAATGAAACCAGTAAAGTAGTAAAGTCGGATTGTAGTAAAGTATGATACCCTTCACCACTTGGGGTATGTTGTACATATGTATCCTTACAATTGCATGCCAATGTTCCCTCGAAGGAACATATTCATGTCCATCTGCAACCTATGATAAATTTAATTTCATTCGGGCATTATTAAAGTCGTCTGCGTACCATGGGACAAACTTCTGGAATCCGATTAATAGCAAAATTGATACACGATATTCGGTATACGGTATTCAGGCACCCGTTCGAAATACATATGGAAGCTATGGCTGCATTTGCACCATTTTGCATTTGAACAAAACGCAATATCGTCATACAAGTCTCAATTTGATACGTTGTGCAAAAGTTCGTGTTAATCGGACACTCATTAGGAGTTTGGTGCACCATTTATGTAAAATCGAACGAATCAATATGCATATGTGCGAGCTATATATAAATCTGAACCGATTTTGAGGAAACTTGACACACATCATTCTAGAGCTAATACATTACCCTGTACTAAATTTCGTGCAAATCGAAAGATATATATGGACTTTGGTACACCATTTACCTTAAATCGGACGAAAATATACATGGGAGCTATATCCAAATCTGAACCGATTTTCAGGAAACTTGACACATATCATTTTAGACCTAATTCAGTACGCTGTACCAAATTTTGTTCCAATCGAAAAATATATTGGGACTTTGGTACACCATTTACCTTAAATCGGACGAAAATATATATGGGAGCTATATCTAAATTTCCCAATTTCAATAGGGTTCGTCTTTGGCGAAATAAGTGACATATGCCAATTTTCATCCAATTCGCATTATAAATGCGACCTGTTTTTTGTTTACAATTTACAATGGGCAGACAGGCGGATGGACGGACGGACATGCATAAATCGACTTAGAAAGTGATTCTATGCATATTCTCAAAAGAACCATGTGTATATCTCGTTTCCTTTTGACTGTTACAAACATATGCACAAAGACATAATACCCTGTACCACAGAGTGGTGAAGGGTATAAAAAATTACTTATAATGTTTGTCCCATCATTGTTTTCTGGATGACTCATAAGGGCTGTCATCATTTCAACAAACGACCTGAAAAGTTCAATAAACTCTGGTCAAAGAAATGGTTATCTTGAGGAAATCACGATGGCCAATAGTATTAGGCGTACAGTATATACGGTAACATAAATTCTGAATGGCTTGAACATAGCTACCGACAATTAACTTGATTTTACATAAATAATGAATTGAAATCGTATATTGGCGTTTGTTGAACTTTAAGAAATGTAAACAAAACGTGTATAGTGAAAATTAGTAGAGAGTCGTTAGGGTTGCCGCTTCATATGCGAGTATACTTGTCTGTGGTTCTTAAAAAGTCATTCCACTATATTTGGCATAGATAATTTATTTGGCTCAAGGACGAAATTGTTGAAAATAGGTTAAGATTTATATATAGTCCTAATATATAGTTTCGACCGATACCATTTTTCCCAATGTCCTAAGTATGTCATCAAGGTTTTGCAACGAAATTTTCTACACCCTGAGAACGCAGAATAAAATATTTTCTTGAACATGGCATAGACTTGAACTTGATTTGACTTCTACATATATCCACATTGGCAACCCTAAAAATACGATTTTATTTTGTTAATTACCGCTTTTTCTGTTAACTTCTACTTTTACAGATTTGTAGTTTTTCTACTTTTTTGGTAAAGGCCAATGAACTTTTTTAAGCTTTACTTCATTTCCACAACAATGTATAGATCAAAATTGTCAAAAGTTCAATAAACTTTATGTTTTCAACCTATGCCACAAAACTGAGCGCCTATTATATTATACCTTCAATATTTCCTCGATTTCTAAACATACGACGAACTTAACGAAGTTTCTCTTTTTAGTACGTACTACGATCTTTGTCTATATTGACCATGATATTGACCCTGACATTGCTTTAATATTATTGAAGGTACGTAGAGCTTCAACCGATGCACTGAATGCATTCAGATTCACTATCGCTTTCATGTTTGAAGTCAACGTTTAATAGGTAAACAGAAATTTTAGTAGTGTTAACAAAATGCACTCAACTGTGACGATTTATTTCAACAGAAATCCAACATTTTAATTTCTGAGATTTCTCTTTTTGTGAACAAAATATCAACCAACAGTTTTTTTTAACTCCCTTTGTGATTCCGCTTAGCAACTAACCAGACAGACAGCCAGTCAATGTGTCGTGTATAGTTGTTGTTATTTCTTTTTTACCTTTCTCTGTTATATTTTGAAAATTTAAATTTCGAATTTTATATAAGACCGTCATCCATCGCCGTCCATGACGCCGTTTTGCCATATCTTTCGTTATCAATCATTAAGACAAAGTGAAATCGTTTTTGAACTGACCTAATTTCAAATCGTCGCACAAAAAATAAGAAAAGCAAATTAGGGTTTTATTTTCATTATCATTTGCATGAGATTCATTTATCATTGTTTTGTGTTGAAGCAGTATATTTATGTCGAATAAAAATGGAAGATATCCGGATTTCAGTATTTTTTTTTGCAAATATTAATCATTTCATTTGTATTCTGGAAATTATGGAAAAATTTACACTCACCAGGTAAATTGTGTACAAAAGTCCCTATATATCTTTCGATTTGAACGAAATTTGGCACTGCGTACTAAATTAAGTCTAGAATGATTTGTGCAAAGTTTCGTGAAAATCGGATGAGATTTAGATATAGATCCCATATATAGCTTCGCCCGATTTTAGGTAAATAGTTCACTTAAGTCCCTGGAAATCTTTTGATTTGCACGAATTTTGGTATAGCGTACTAAATAAAGTCTAGAATGATGTGTGCAAAGTTTCGTTACAATCGGTTCATATATAGCTCCCATATGTATTTTCATCCGATTTAAGGTAATTGGTGCACCAAAGACCCTATATATCTTTCGATTTGCACGAAATTTGTCATCTTTTCATTTGCACGAATTTTCCCATAGCGTACTGAATTAAGTCTAGAATGATGTGGCAAAGTTTCGTGAAAATCGGTTCAAATTTAGATATAGCTCCCATATATTTTCGTCCGATTTTATGTAATTGGTGCACCAAAGTCTCTGAAAATCATTCGATTTGCACGAAATTTGTCATAGCGTACTGAATTAGGTCTAGAATGATGTTCCTAAGCTTCGTGAAAAGATCCATAGCTAGGCCGATTGACACAACGTGCTGAAGTAATATATATTAGTCTCTGGCAATTTTCCCTGAAATCGGTTCAGATATATATATATATATAACAAAAACGCGTCGTCTGTTAGGATACATATATCGAATATACCCAAAGTGGTGAAGGGTATCATACAGTCGGCCCAGTCCGACGACTTCTTTCCTTACTGGTTCG